>NW_025894168.1:0-2505 GCF_002878395.1 Capsicum annuum | reverse complement strand
TAACGGGTAGAGAGACAGTGGAGTTAGCGGCGTATAGATTTAAAGGGGAGGCTATATATTGGTATGAGGACTGGAAACGATCTAGGGGTATTGATGCACCCCCAGCTACTTGGAAGGAGTTCAAAGAGGCATTTCTTGATCATTATCTTCCATTCGAGATTCGTCAGGCCCGTGCAGATCAGTTTTTAAATCTTCGTCAGGGGAATATGAGCGTGAGGGAGTACAGCCTTCGATTTAATTCCTTGTCGAGATATGCTCCTAATGTTGTAGCTACTATGGATGACAGAGTTCATCAATATGTGGATAGGCTAGATCCATATCTGGTTAAAGATTGTACTATTGCCGCTTTGACAAAGATATGGAAATAGCGAGGATCCAAGCTTTTGCATAGAAAATAGAAGATCAAAGGCAGATGAGAAAAACACAGGAATTAGAAAAAAGATATTCCAAGCGGGCCATATCTACAGGGCAGTTCATGGCATTCGAAGGAGGGTTCAGACCACAGTTTTCTACTAGACCACCTAGGCCATTATCCTCTTATTCTGTAGCTAGTGCCCCACCACAGTTCCAAGGATCCAGAGGAAATCAATTTGGGCACAGAAGTGAGAGTCAGAGTTTGCGGATAGTGGGGTACCAAGGGAAAGGGAATATGAGCCAATCAAGACCTCCTCGAGAGCCATGCAATAAATGTGGAAGGTATCATTTGGGCGTATGTTGGCTGGGGACCAATGTTTGCTTTTGGTGCGGTATGTCGGGGCATATGATAAGAGAATGCCCACGAAAGGGCATAGGGGGTATAGCACGACCTACGGGGTCATTTGTTGCATCATCATCATCGATGCCTTATTCAGGAAGGGGTGCACAAACAATGAGTCGTGTTAGAGGTGATAGAGGAGCCACGCGTTCTAGCGGCGCTCAAAATCGTACGTATGCTCTAGTGGATCGACAAAATTTAGAGGCTTCCCCAGATGTGGTTACGGGTACGTTGTCTATCTTTTCATTCGATTTATATGCCTTAATTGATCCTGGTTCTACATTATCTTATGTTACTCCACTGGTTGCTGAAAAGTTCGAAAGAACACCTGAACTGTTAGTTAAGCCATTTGAAGTGTCCACGCCGATTGGGAAATCTATTATAGCTAGAAGGGTTTATCGAAACTGCATAGTAACTGTTTGTGGTCGTGATACGATGACTGATCTTGTGGAGTTAGAAATGGTAGATTTTGATGTTATAATGGGTATGGACTGGTTGGCGTCTTGTTATGCCACAATTGATTATTGTACGAAAAAGGTATATTTCCATTTTCCAAATGAATCAGTCCGGCCCGATGGGATTTTGGGGCGTGACAAAAGCCATTCAAGGACTGATTCATTTCTTATTTTAAGGTGAGAAGAATGATTTCCAAGGGATACATATATCATTTAGTTAGAGTAAGGGATACAGAAGCGGAGCCACCAACTCTTCACGCTGTTCCGGTGGTAAATGAATTTTCTGATGTATTTCCTGAAGATCTTCCAGGTTTGCCTCCTGAACGAGAAGTAGATTTTGGTATTGATGTAATACCAGGCACCCAACCAATCTCCATTCCTCCGTATAGAATGGCCCCAGCAGAATTACGAGAATTGAAAGAGCAATTGAAAGATTTGCTAGAGAAGGGATTCATTAGGCCTAGTATTTCCCCTTGGGGAGCACCAGTGTTATTTGTACGCAAAAAGGATGGCTCGCTGAGGATGTGTATTGATTATCGACAATTGAATAAGGTGACTATTAAGAATAAATATCCTCTCCCAAGAATTGATGATTTATTTGATCAGTTACAGGGCGCCAAGTCCTTTTCTAAGATTGATTTGAGGTCAGGTTACCACCAAGTGAGGGTCAAAGAAAAAGATATACCCAAAACAGCTTTCCGAACAAGGTATGGTCATTATGAGTTTCTAGTTATGTCATTTGGGCTAACAAATGCACCTGCAGCTTTTATGGATTTGATGAATAGGGTGTTTAAGCCATTCCTGGATGTATTTGTGATAGTTTTTATAGATGATATTCTAGTTTATTCTAGATCAGAAGAGGACCATGCCAATCACTTACGACAGGCATTGCAGACTCTTCATGATTGTAAGCTTTATGCAAAGTTCTCTAAATGTGAGTTTTGGTTAAAGTCGGTGGCATTTTTGGGTCATATTGTATCTAGTGAAGGGATAAAGGTTGATGCTCAAAAGATAGAAGCTGTGAAGAACTGGCCAAGGCCCACAACGCCTACGGAGATTCGTAGTTTTCTGGGGTTGGCCGGTTATTATAGAAGGTTTGTCAAAGACTTTTCTTCCATTTCAGCACCCTTAACCAAGCTAACCCATAAAGCATCCAAATTCCAATGGAATGATGCCTGTGAGAAGAGTTTTCAAGATTTAAAGAACAAGTTGATTTCTACACCCGTGTTGGTACTACCAGAAGGCACCGAAGGGTATACAGTGTATTGTGATGCTTCCAGAATTGGTTTAGGATGT
>NW_025894167.1:0-8313 GCF_002878395.1 Capsicum annuum | reverse complement strand
ATCGCCAGGATTTTCATCAGAATCAATATTTTCAGCAAAATCAGACTCAAGATTTTGTACAAAATCATCAGAAATATTAAGAGGTTGAATGTTTAAACGAGAGAATTTTTTATCTAAGAGTTTTTCTAATTGGTCTAAAGGCGAAATCTTTTCAAATCCTTCTATTTCAGGAGGTCTTTGAATACAAGGTTTTGATAAAATATATCCGTCTGTATCAGTGATGTTGGAAGTAGAAGGAATGTTAGAGGAATTCATCTGGGAGCTAAGTTTGTTAACTAACTCAATTAATTCGTCAAGTTTTTTATCAAGAGAGGAAATGTGTTCGCCTAAAACCTTAACATAAAGACTCAAATAATTATTTTGGCCGATAAGGTTATTTATTTCAGAAACAGTAATTTTTCCCACATCTTCACTGACAAACTTTTGAAAAGCAGAAAAAGTCATGTCAGTATTATTGGGCAATATAAAGGAAGACTGAGGAGGGTAGAGCGCTTGAGTAATTGATCCATCAGAATTTTGATAAGATCTTTCGATTATTTTGATATATGACGGTAAATATACAGACATGAACCATGGTACAAAAAAGATAATTTTATTATGTAAGACACACATTTCATAGAATTCTTCTGAAATATTTTGTAATTCATCAGGTGTATAAGTTTCAAAAAACCATGTTCTAAAGGTTTTCCATTTTTCAGAAAAAAATTCTTTCTGAATATATTTTCTTGCCTGAGAACCAGGACTAAAATCAATAAGTTGGGTCATCATGGTTAAACAGAATTGATGTCAAAATCCATTTCAGATGGGGTAGGATTTTCATTATCAAAATCTTGAACTATATTAGTTTTTGAATTAATTTTTATCTTTTCTACACCTTTGGGTGTAATATGCGAATCTGCAGAATTAATAGTATGCAAAGATGCCACTCGATTCCTAGCTGGACCATACTGAGGTTCTATAGGAGAAATATGATGAATAGAAGAAAGTCGTTGTGGTAGTGAGAAAGAATTTTGATAAACTAGGGGATTACTATCAAATTGTAGACAAATTCGTCCATCAGGATTTTGAGTTACTTGTGTTAACTCTGAATTAGTCACATCGTCCGCCAATTGTTTTGGGGAAGTGACTGAATTTGAAATCCATGTTTGGGGAAAATCTATTTCATCCCACCGAATAGGTCTTTGGGTAGTAACTCTAGATTTTATGAAATTAGTTTCAATAAGCATAGTGCAATCAGAATTATCATCAATCAACTTACATCGAGGATTTAGAGTTGATAATAATCGATAATATATGCGGTAAGATAATCCTATAAGTTCAGATCTAGGGGCATAATCATATCCATGAGTTTTAACATTTAATGTTAAAGCGTGAAGAATATTTACATCAGTCAAAGATAATTGTAAATTTGGCTGAGTATTAAAATATACAGGACCATAAGCAAGAGTAGATTCAATAGATCCCATTAAGGATTTTCGAAAATTCAAGTTTCTAGCATCACGCAAAGCTGCTAAAAATGTTTCGGGAAGACCCTTAGGGTTAGAGGCCGAAAGGCAATTTGTACTAAGCCAATATGCATATAATTATAATTACGTTTAAAAATATCAATATCACGCTTATTTAGGAGTTGAAGAGTCTGTTCATCAGCATTTAAAGCAAGAGATTGTTCAGTTGTTTTAATAATTTGTTTATGTTTTATTTTATCAAAAAATCCATATTCATATATGGTTTTTAATTCAACTTTTGGAATTGTCCATTTATTCAGTAGATCCATATCTTGAGGTAAATCTACCTCTTCGAGTTTTGTACTTTTAGTACTAACTTCTACAATATCCATAGTTATAAAAGTCTTATATCTATGCTAAAAATCTTCACCTCACTTAACATATTTACTATGAAAATTCACAGGCTCTGATACTATTTCAGGATCTCGTAGGCTGGGGTATGCCACTCAGCCTACCAGACCATAATAATATCGGATTAAGCCTAAGTCGGAAGATCGAACCAAAGCACCAACCGAAATAGAAAAGAATCTTAAGTAATTTTATGACTGTATGGACCCTTTTACCTAAACATGGGGCCTGTCAGAGATTTAATAATCTTATGTTGAACCTGTGTGTCTAGAAGTTTTAATTGTGCGGAAATTTGCCCTTTTCTCAGCAATACGGGCTAGAGAGGCACAACTTACTAGATGGCGTCACAGAGACAAGGTTAACATATGTATATTGAACTCGACTGTACCTCCATTTTGGAACCAAGTCAAGAAATTAAAAAGATTCTCTTATATTTTGATAGAGTCTGGAGCTTTCATAGTTAACATGTCAGCGAAGTTAGATCTTCAACGTAGATATAAGAAATCGTTCAGCCGGACATAGTCACGGCTGGATTATGGTAGAAGTTTTAATTGAATTACTACAGTAAGTAAAAAGATATGTACCTGACTATCTGGACACCAGACGAAAATAGTAGTATCTTCTTGTTTATTTAATCTTCTGATATTACAAAGAGAGATATTAGAGAGAGGGGAGAGGTTTTTTAAAGAGAATTTAAAGAAAAACTTGATGCCTCTATATGAGAATGAGGGGCCTATAAATAATAGAAGAGGGAATCTTGAACAGTAATAAATGGGGCCCTGTGCATAGTGTTTTTACTATTACAACAGAGATATTTATCAAATAGTCAGGTCATGTCTTGTCTTTTTCTTTCCATTTTTTGATGAAAGCTTCGGCTTTTTCAATCTCTTCTTCTTCTATCAGAACTTCTGGTGGTTGTGAATCAGTAATATCTTCGGTGTTTGCGTCTTGCTATTCATTGAGGCATCCGAATTTTGCTCTACAGTCTGAAGTAATTTATCTCGAACTTCGGATAAATATTCTTCGATCAATTGCATTTTATTTCCTTCATGAGCAGAGATTCGTCTGGACACATAGTTAAGATTTTTGTCTTCAACTAAAATCGACTTTTTGGGAGTTTTTTCATATTCAGCAATCTTTTGAATTATTTCCTCCCGTTGATCATGACCGTAAGCGAGCTTTGTTTCTGGGTCTCGTCGAAGCAGTTTATCCCAAAAATTATAATAAAATATTTGGTATAAAGCAGGAATTTGGTAAGCGTCATAGCCTATTTCCACGGACCATCGATGAATCCAAGGAATAGAAAATTCGATATAAAAATACATTTGATCAATAGTATCAATTTTACAAATGTGATCAGAAAGATATAGTTCTGTTAAGAAAGGGGAGGATTTCTTCCATGAGTAGTATAAAGAGGAATATTCTGGTGGTAATATTTTAACCGTAGGTCCGTGATGAGTCCACCACTGAACAAACCAGTTTGGAATGGGTTTTTCAAATACTTTAGAACATATCTTTATGAACCAGGTGTGTTTGTGCTTGTAATTGTTATAATATAATACTTGAGTAAAGGCTTTGATATAATTCCAATAAGTAAAATTGGAAAGAGTTTAACCCATTGGCCCCATTGGTATAGATCATTGTGTCATTGACGAAATGCCCCATTCTTCAATGGGAATAAGTTTTTTAATTACCATCTTGGAATATCCATGTACTCCCGGGGTAGTTTCGCCAAGGGGACTGTGGTCAAAGGTGGTACTGAATGTCTGTACAAGTATGTGTTCATAATAAGTTCGGGTTTTGTAAGATTCTCCAGTAAAATAGACATTAGCAGTAAGATAGTTTTTGAGTATTCTCCAGGCTTCTTCCGAATTATCTTGTGCAGGAATATGCTGATTTTTAATATATAAAATAAGTTCTCTAGCCTCTAGCTTTTCATATGAAGGCTTATCGTCAGTGTTTTCTTGAACCATGGATGCAAAAGATTCTGCAATTTTTTGTTGATCAGATAAATAAGATTGTAATTATTTGAATAATGGATGAGTTTCAGGGATATCTTCTAAATGTACAGAAGAACCAATATTCGGATTTTTTTATGAGGATGATTCATTATGAGGAATTTTTGAATTAATTAAAGTTCTATTCCCTTGTTGTAATACAGGAAAATTAGAACTTGCAGAGCTATATGCAGAATTTCTTCGATCAAAATATGAAGGGGTTGTTCTTCCGCCTTGATATGAAGAATTTTGATTTCTTCCACCTCGTCCTCTACTTTTGGCGAGTTGCCAAGGAGGATCCATACTGCATTAATAATCAGGAATTTGATCAGCATACCATGACATATATTCGATGAGATCTTTATAAAGTGTATCCTTTGTAATAAGGTCGTCAATGACTTTCCGTAGTATGAGCATGTGTAAATCCATATTTAGAGGAACTGCCTTTATAAAGGTGAGTAAGAACTTTGCAGAGAAGAAGTGTAGAAAGAACTTCATTATATCTGTAAGCATTAATCACTTAAGTCAATATCAAACCAATAGATTTCGTCATTAATGAATTTGTTGTGGTTAAGGAAAAATTCTTCTTCTATTAAGCGATGAATTAAAGTTTCTAAGATAAGAAAATGAATATCTTCATTTAAAGGAATGCATTTGATAATAGTTATTATAATTTTTTCAGAGAGGAAATATGTGTAAAAACTCATATCAGATATTCTCTAGATAAAAAATCAGGCAAAGAATTTTCACTACCTTTTTTATATTGTATTTCATAATCAAACGGGGATAATTGAGCTTGCCACCGCGCAAATATTAATTTAGAAGCATCATGTTTGAAGTCTTTATTAAACATAAATTTGACGGATTGAGCATCAGTACGAATTATAAATTTTTGATTATACAGATCATCTTGGAATTTTAAAACGCATTTTACAATAGTTAACATTTCATGGGCTACCATGGCGTATTTTTTCTGACTTTCCGTCCATTTTCCAGAATAAAATCGAATCAAACATTCGGTCTTCGTATGGGGATTAACTTGTTTAAGTTTTCCGCCATAACCAATATTTGAAGCGTCTGTTTCAACTATTTTTAACCAGTTAGGGTTTGCAAGAGAAGTACAAGGAAGGGTTTGAACTCTGCTTTTGATTGATTTTACTAAATCAGTGTGTGCTTGAGTCCAAGGAGTTTTGTGATCCTTTTTTAGTCTATCATATAAAGGAGCTAAGTCTCTAGACAAATTTTTATAAAAAGGGGAAATATAGTTAAGACTACCGAGGAACCTTTGAAGCTATTTTTTATCAGTAATAATATCAGGGAATTTTTTAGCAAATTCGAGAACTCGTTGAATAGGTTCAATAGATCCTTGAGAAATATTATGTCCTAAAAATCTAATGTTTGTCTGAAATAAACTTATCTTTGGTTTAGAGATGACTAAACCATTTTGAATAATTATTTGTTTAAACGTGTGCAAATGTTTAAAATGAGATTCGAGGGTTTTTGAAAATACTAAAATATCATCAATATAGACAATGATAAAGTCCATATAGGGATTAAAAATATCATTCATAATCTTTTGAAATTCGGAAGGAGCATTCTTTAAACGAAATGGCATGACATTCCATTCATACTGTCCAAAAGGAACATTAAAAACAGTTCTATAAGTATGATTCTTATCAATTTGAATTTGCCAATATCCAGATTTTAAATCAAATTTAGAAAATATATTAGCATCATATAATCGGGAAGGTAAGTCCCTTTTATTCGGTATAGGGTATCGAATCCATTTTAAAACTTTATTCATAGGTTTATAGTTTATAACTAGTCGAGGTATTCCTCGTTCCTTTTCAGCAGCATTATTGACATAAAAAGCGATACAAGACCAAGGAGATTTTGAGGGTTTTATAAGACCCTTTTGTAGAAGATTATCATTTTTTGTCTTACAGAATTCCACTAATTCTGTATTCATTTGACAGGGTCGAGATTTTGTAGGAATCTTTTCTTCACTAAAATCATCTTCATAAGGGAGAGAAACAATATGCTTCTTTCGGTTCCTGAAAGATTTTGGATGATCCGCACAAATATCCAGAATCAATTGATTAGAAATTATTTTTATTTTTTCTTGGACTTTTACTAACTTTAAAGAATCAAAGATATTAATACTCATTAATTCTAATTTTAAGAAATTAAGTTGATTTTGTTTCATATTGATAAGGGCATTTATATCTCTTGTTACAGGATGAGTAACAAAAGGATAAGAAATTTGTTTATCCTTGTAAGTAGCCTTAAAACCATTTGCATCAATATGAGTATACAGGTAAATAGCATTTATAAAAGGTGTTCCTAAAATAATAGGAGGATAAAGCTGATTTTTTACTAAAAAGAAGAAATGTGGAATGCAGACTCTGTCTCGGCAGATATGAGTATTTGGCAATTTATAATTGATATCAAGAGTATGACCAGATGCAGACTTTATTATATGAGTGGTTTTTTCAAAATACCTGGTTGGGATTAAACCTTCTTGAATACAACCAACATCAGCACCACTATCAATCATAGCAATATTGGTAATAGAAAATTCTTTATTTATCAAAATAGTGCAGTTTATATACCATTTATGAGCAGTAACAATCTGCATCATTCCCAGGAAATAATCCTTTTTCAAATCTTCTGCTGGACTAAATTTATCAATTTCAGAATTATCAGAGTATTCGAATTCTTTATCTTTTCCTTTTGAGGCAAAAGAGGTTTTGGGAACATCAATAACCTTTTCTTCAATTTTCAAAATTCGATGATCGGAGATCATCTGGTTTTGTTTTAAGGAAATAATCTCCTTTTTCAATTGGTCAACTTCGATTTTCAAATCATTTAAGGTAGTATCTCTACCGGGGGTTTTATTCAAAGCAAGACGTTGATTAACTTCAGCTAAGGAATAAGACATATGATGATTATCAAAAGAGTTATCTTTAGAAATACTAGTATTAGCAGAAGTTTTTTGAGTAGCAAACTTGAGGATTTTGTCATGCAGTTTTTCATCAGTAACTTCTTTTAGTAATTCCAGGACGTTTTCAGCAGTAAGAGTTTGAACATTCAAATCAAGGTCTTTGAATTGCGCTTGCAGTTTATACATCATTTCATCACAATTGCAAACATCATTATCACAGTCATTACATTTATTAGCCTGATCGAGCTCACTATCAGAATTAGGTAATTCAAAATCATTTTCAGAAGTAGAATCAGATTCGAAAGCAGAGGAGTATAATAAATTATAGACTTGGTCATGAACTTCTTCAGAAAGTCCTAAGGACTTGAGTTTTTGTAGTTTGCAGTTTGGAGCTATATGACCATACTGGTTACACTTATAGCATTTAATTTTGGCTAAATCTCTTTTTGATTGATTTTTTGTGAATTTAGTAGACTTACGAAAGGATTTTCTAGCTTCGCGTTCTTCCTTGCTTCTATGCCTGGAACGCTTATTTCTATAGGGTTTAGAAGACTTAGAATATTTTTGGGGTTTTCGTACGAAGGGTTTATCCATACCAAATTGCTCACAAAAGTCTCCTAATTGGGATCTTTCTCTGAGTTTATCAAGCTTAATCTGTCTAGCTAATTTCAACTCGTTACAGAGAGCTAAGCCTTCTTGAGTACAAGCTACAATAAGCTGATCATAAGTTTTTTCTGAATACTGGACTTCTCCATAAGATCCTTGAAGGGTTTTTCTAACTCGTTCAGTAAATAAAGGTGGAAGGCCATCAATGAATTTAGCTTTCCAGTGGTCATACTTACTTTCGGGTAAATCCATAACCCTACTAAGAAAGGTGTCTTTATACCATCTAAATTCACCTAAGTGTCTACATTTTAAACCATTAAGAAGAGTTCTAATATTTTTTCATATTGATTGGTAAATCTTCCTCCAAAATGTTCAATAATCGTAAGCATAAGGGTATAGACAGCATCCGAACGTCCGGCCCGAAGAGGTCGTCCTAGATTATCTTTTCCGGGCTGATCATTAGTGGCGTTAAAAATAGCCTCGCGTTTAGTATCATCAAGGAAATTATCCCACCAGCCTCGAAGTTGGCCAGTAAATCCCGCAACAATCATTTTACAAATTGTTTGGTCAGTACGATTGGGCCTATTTTTTGGCGAAGTAGTGGCAGTGGCAATAGTAGCATACATGGACATTCGATGAATAAGAATGGAGATTTGTCGGTCAGATAATCCGTCAATATTCCATTCATAAATGGCTTCTCCACTATAAGAAGTATTTGTCTGATTCCATTCCCTTTCCTCTATCAGAACATCTTGAGGAGTTGGGCGTGGATAATAGGCAGTAGACATACGGGGAATATCAGCGTATTTCTTTCCCGGTTGTTTTTTAATCATATCTTTTAACTTATTAAGTTTGGAAGAGATTATATCGCCAGGATTTTCATCAGAATCAATATTTTCAGCAAAATCAGACT
>NW_025894166.1:0-3041 GCF_002878395.1 Capsicum annuum | reverse complement strand
GTGAATTCGGAGGATATATTGTTGTTATGATGATGCCTAGTGAATCCAAAGAATATATTGATGTTATGATGATACCCGGTTAATCAAAAAGTGGCAATGATGTTATGATAGTTCCCGATGAATCTACAGGATATATTATTGTTACGGTGGTACCATATATGATAAGAAAATATGAGCATATAGATATATTTGCAGTTATGTTGTGTATGCTTAAGTCTGTTTGTGCACTTAAGACATGATGTTTTCCTTCGGATGTTGTTTATCATTCTCTACCATCAATCACAAGTTACGAGGTGTGTCTCTTCTTAACATTAAATAGTAACTTGAAGTAGAATATGTTGATTATTGAGATAAGGCTAACTGATATGTGTAATCATGTGTAGACCTAAAGACTCACCTAGTTATCAAATTTGACTTGCATAAAGGGTCATATTATGGGATTTTGCCTAGTAAAATAGGTTATGTCATAACTTATTGTCCCTATTAAGTGGTTATATTACTTGATGGCCATAAGCCTAGAAAACTAGTTAATGGACCTTGTTAGTTAAAACATGGTTACTTGTAATTATGCATGAGACATGGCTTATAATGATAATAGACTTAGGATTATTGATGATTAGTAAATTGTCATTTAGCATGTAAGGTCTTTGGTGGCTTAAGTGATGACTTAGACATTATGGTGCTAATTATAAAATGGCTTTAGTAACTGGATAGATAATTATGTTCATGTCATGTAACTTTTCCCTATATGAAGGCGAGCATACTAGTAGCTTAAATATAAATGGAGGTTAGTTAATATAGACTAGATATGGAGTATATTAATGAGTTAGAGATCTATATAACTATATACCTATATTATGATTACATTGGTTTTGTTCTTTTGATTTGCGGTAGTCTACGATAATTGTGGATCTTGGTGACTGTCTATGGCAGAAATGTCGAAACCATAGGTTAAAGTAAGTTTTTTAGTTATTTGTTCCTTAATACATTGATGAACTGATCTTTTTGGGCACTCTCCAGTGGTATGGGATGCCGTGATGACTTATTTACTTTATGTCCATTTAGATGTACTTCCCGATGGTGTGGGACATCGGTATAAGTTCTTTTACTTTATGCTCTAATGATTATATGTTTGTTGAACTAGATCTCTATGTGATTATTATTGCATATATGTTTCTCTATGCTTGTGAATTGATTACACTTTTTATAGAATGATTGTGGCATGTGTTGATATGAGACATCGTAATATAGTTCTAGTTGATTAGTTATTCCATATAGTGATATTGGAGAAGATTCAGGTTCTCTTCGGTACCTTTACTTCTAGTTGTTATCATACTTTATATAATCTTTATATCATGATTTAGCTTAGTCGATCGATGACTCCTACTAAGTACCCATGTTTTGGTACTGATGCTATACTTTTGTACCTTTTTGGTGCAGACCTACGTACTAGTTGTCGCCGCTAAGTTGAGATCATGCATCGTAGATCTTCTGGAGACAGGGTGATCTCTTGGAGTTCGAGTCCCCCTTTTTTCCTCTATCTTTATTTTGTCTTTTGTATTTGAGATGAATGTATAAGACTATTTAAGACTATTTTTACTTTGAGATGTAATTGCTATTGTAAAACATAGATGCTCTTGTTCTGATACAATCAAGTCACGAGAATTTGCATTGTAAGTTAATTGTTTATTATGGAACATTGTTTCTATGATTGTGTTCATGTGTTGCGGAACTTTTCAGGAGTTTCTACCATAGTAACCCTTCCCTTTAGCTTCATGTTATATGTTGGCTTTCCTACTGATGGGTCTTAAAAGGTGCCATCAGGATAGGTAAATTGGATTATGGCAAAAACACATGGTACTCAGTAGGTAACCTGAAACACCAAGAGTTTGAACAATTGAAAAATGCCCAAATTTGATGTCTCTGAACTTTGTACCTCTAAGGGTACTCCTCGTGTCTTTTGGATATGATTCGGTGACCCTCTATGGTACGCTAGCTAGTTTGGTGAGGGTCACTCACTATCCTAGGTATGAGTAAGGCTCCAACTAATCATACCTTAAGGTACGAGTCATACCTAGACCAATTGTATTGAGTGATGCCTTGACCAAAAATGGACTATTTTTGGTACTGTTGATAGGTACGAGTTAGGGTAGAGTCATAATCTTTGGAGATAACTCAAGAGCGTATGGTTTTACCTATAATAGTGTGTGTGATCTAGCAGAAGCCTAGGGTATTAATTAGGGTACCACTAGTAACCTAAGGTACGAGTCCCTTAAGTGAGTCGTACCACTGGATGGGTCTAATTTCCAACTTTTATCAAAGGACCTTGTAGTTATTTTCCATGCCTAAAACCCTAAGACCACTCACTATATAAGTGTATGTAGCCTCTTAAACATCCATTTCGATGGATCAAACACCCTAAGCACTCTCTCAAGGTCGTCTTGGAAGGATTGGAGGCTATGGTTTCAAGGTTGACCTTCAAGAGGCAAAGTGAAGTCAATATTCCCTGTGATTCAAGTTGTGTAAGACATGTAACTCTTCCCTTTGCTAAATAACTCTAAAGCCAAGTATTTCATACTTGTCTTAGTAAGTGTACATGGTGGTTTTGAAATCAAATCAAAAGAGTTATGTTGCCTAATGATGAATAATGATGATCCTTGCATAGAATTATATTTGTACATGTTATCAATGGAAGTTTGCACACATAAATTCTTGTTGTATGCGTTCTAACATGTTATTCTTGAGTAACCCTATTCTTGATGATTTCTACCATGAAATTGGCCGTTGTAAAGGCATATACACAAGGTATTTGTGAAAATGTCTAAGTGTGATGTCTAGTTACATGATGATAATCTTTTTAACAAGTGAATTGGCCCAATATTTATGAATTCTTGATAATAGTTATTGTGAAGGTAAAATGAGCCAAGTATTGTGTGATTTATGACCTTGATGGTTTGGTGAATAAGAAAGGGTTAAAGTCTGTAACATGAAAATGAACTTGAATTGTGTGTTGAACTAAATTTTGGTATAGAATTGCTAAT
>NW_025894165.1:0-5391 GCF_002878395.1 Capsicum annuum | reverse complement strand
TGATTTCTAAGTTGAGTCATATTCAGAGATGAAAATATCATGTCTCGAGTAAGTTTCAAAATTTTCAGACAAGGACTGGATCGTATCTAAGTTTCAAAAATAGTAGCTCAATGCAAAAATCCCGCATCACGATCAGTATAGCGGTGATCCATCTATCACATCGCGATGTAAGCCAATTTGGCAATTGTCCAATTCTAGTAGCTCACTGCAATTAGCTCGTGTCACGGTGAGTCTCAAATTAGAAAATGTATTGATCCAGTAGATCACAGCGATAAGGCCGCATCACAATGAGTTTAGCAATGGCCACTCCAGTGCATCGCGGTGAGGCTTTAAGCTACATTCCAGATATGGGATTTTAAATCCCAAGGGCATCTTAGACATTTCCCATGGATTAGGTCAGTCTTAAGCAAAAAATTAATCCCCAGATGACCTAAATAATTCATTATCTACTCAAGTTTCCCCAAGGTTCATCTTTCTCTCTCAGAAGCAAGAAACCCTAGTTTCAAAATTCAAGAACAAGGATCAAGAATTTCTCCAACTAAGGTATGTTAAGTGTATATTCATGGGTCCCTTTCACCCATGAATCTCAAGAATCCTTTTTCAATTCAAAGATTTTGTATTTTTGAATGTTCATGATTTAATTGAGTTGAAATTCATGTTCATGATATTTTTGGGTTTTGATTCATGTTTTGAACTACAGAGTTCTAATAATTGATCCTAGTATGTGATGATTTATATAATTTTCATAATAAACTCTTCAAATTGCATGCTGATTGATGTAACCATGATAACCAGATGCATTGATAATGGTATGACCAAAGAATGCTCCCCATGTGTTTGATAAAATGCCTATGTGAATGAAATAGTGCCATTGTAGCATGTTAAATAGAAGTCCCTATTCATATAAAATTTAATGCATTCTAAGTGTTTGATGAAAGGTCTTAGTTAATGAATTATGACACACTAATGTGTATTCCTATTCATGTACAAGTTCATGAATTTCAAATGCTAGATAAAATACCTCATTGATTATATTATGAGTTATTGACTATTGTCAAGTATGCAAGTGTTGTCATGTATTATTATTTTCATGCTGTATAGTCTTGAGGGTGTTTAATACTCAATAATTTAGTTGTGTGCCTAGAGCCAGAGTTAGTTTTCATCATAATCTCCATCATGCCATGATCAGTAGAATTCAGTCAGTCTCAAATCCCAGGAAAACTCAGTAGTATTCAGTTCAGTCCTCAGTAACTCAGCTAGTTAACAAAATTCAGTAGCATTCCATCAGTCAACGAAACTCAGTGAACTTATTCTAGTTCAGCACCGAGTGAACCCAAGGATGGAAACTCACTTCCCAGCAGAGGGTGTGATTCTTAGGAGTAATCCTTGTGTTCCATAACTACGTAGCCAGTGTAGATTGATACATCAAAACGATGCAGATAAGGGTTGATGAGGTTTCTTAACCTGTTAGATAAGGGTCCCACTATTCTCATTCTAGAACCTACCATATAAGGGTATCATTTTAGTATCTTTATCAGTGGGCAGTACTACACCCTTCCAACTGGGGTTATAGGTTGAACCCTAAATCTACACAGAAAAGGGGCATGTTAGTTAGATGAATACCTCCCACAGTCTCAGTCCCAATCTTCAGTAAAGAACTCAGATAATTCTATAGATTTCAAGACTGTCAGATATAGTCACTCAGCTCAATAAAGAACTCAGCTAGTTCCATCAGAATTAGGACTATCAGATATAGTCACCCAGTTAACAAAATATCAGATATCAGTATATCAGTATCAATAATTTATGTTATCAGTAAACTCAGTATTCAGAATCCTCCTATTTTCAGTTATAGCTATATATTCATGCATATATTCTCAAACTATCATGTTCATGTGATTCAGTTAGTTATAGTTCATGCATATGAACCCTTGCATTCAGCCTTACCTCACTTTACATACCAGTACATTCTCACGTATAGACGTATACTTTTTCTTTGTGCTATGGTATTTTATACCATAGGTTTTGATGCACAGGCTCTAGAGCATCCTTAGCATTTTGGATTCTCAGCAGTATATTAGCAGTGAGTCCTCATCATTCGAGGGCATGATCATTATTTTGTTATTTCAGTTCATATTCAATAGATGGAGTTAGTTGGGGACATATTTCATCAACTTCTTATTTTGACAGTTTAGAGGCTTTTAGACTAGATATTCAAACTTCAGTATTTATTATCAATTTTGGAATTCTTATACCTTGTTCAGACATTATTTTAGTTTTGAACCTTATGGTAGATGTTTGCTAGATTTCCGCATTTATCTCAGTTATATTGTTACTATTGCATTACTTTATTCAGTTAACCCAGCAGGTCCAGTCATGGGTTAGCTAGTAGTCCTTTGGGATTGCTAGCACCATGTAGTATCTGGGGTACAGACTTGGGCGTTACAGAAAGATTATTGTATGCTTGTTTTATGTAAGTCTTTAAGCTTGAAGAATATTGGGGTGAAACGTTTGGTGTATGTCTTAGATAGTTGAGAATTTTTTTATTCGTGCTATCTTAAGAATAGTGCACGGGAGTTTTAATTGACAAAGGTATTTGACAATATGAGAAAGATGCTTTTATGAGTGTATGAAGATAGGCTTGAATGCCATGTTGCTATATATGACTGGGTGGGCGTATTATGTATTAGGGAATTACAAGAGGTTGAATTTAGTTGTTGAAGTGGTAATAAGGATTATTCATGATGATGGGAAGTTGTGAAATCGCAGGATGTACTGAATTCTTGATTCAGACTTGCATTACGGTGTCGTGTGTGCACTTTGTAGATTCGGGTTGGCTTGAATATAGTGAGAGAATTGGGTTCATCTCATACTTTAGTAGGTAGAGTTATTAGTGCCCATGTGAATATTTTCAAAAGCCTCAAGTGAAGTACAGTTTTGTAGTGGAATTTATAGTTCAGTATAATCTTTTAGTATAAATTAGTCTGTATAGCCAGGAATCCAGTTTAGCAGTCAAACTGACAAATTTCAATTATTTTTCCATCTTCCGATCTAGTCTTACTATCTGAAGTTTCATGAATATGTCCATTCCAAAGGCTAGTTTGTTCCCATCAATGTAAATTGTAAATACAGTTCAGTCTATGCATCATGTTTCAAATTCAAATATTCAATGATGATTCAATTCGTAAGTGTCCCATGTATTATCTCAGTCTTTCCTTAATATTTATGTCAAGCCAATCTCATTCAAGGAAAAATGTTCCCAAGGGGGAGATATTGTAATACCCTATACTAATCCTAGTTTGATTCAACTCTTAGTTTCACGCTTAAAAGTCTTAAGGCTTGAAATTTTCACTAAATGTTGGGGACTTAGTCAATTTTAAGACCCTAAACTTTGAGGATTTTTATTTTGGTCTTCCCGACCCTGAAACATTAGTTTTTGAGTTAATTCATGTTCAGGGATTTAAGAATTATGTCTAGAAGAAGTTTGGGATTTTTTAAATGAGGATTGGGTCATGTTTAGATCACGAATCCAGCAAGTCACTGCACTAGCGCCGCGTCACGATGCTATTCACATTGGGGAATATACCATGTCACGATAAGGGTATTGTGTCCAGTTCTTGATTTATAATTTTAATGCATGTGTCATAATATTTATACTAGTATGTGAAGTGCTTATGAGGTGAACAATATTCATAGAAATCACTTAGAACAAAGTTGAGCTAAGAGCCTTTGATTCGTCCACTGTTTCATATTTGATTATACAAGGGTCAATTTTGAACGTGAATAATTTTTTATATAAGTGGAATTTTTCAGCTATATACCCACCAAATTGTAGATTATTGAATTAGATTTTCAACTATACAAATTTTGCCTTAATCTGGTACCCGAGCGAATAGTTATGATCTTTTTGCTATAACCAGTAAGTGACCTTGATAAGGCCGCATCGCGATAAGCCTTTAATCCGCATTCCAGTTATGAATTTTTGGTTTAAATTATTGAGTGGCAATTGGGTCTTTTACCACCTCAACTCAATTCATAAAAACACGACTTAAGGTTTCAGTTAGGGCATTATTTGCCCATATTCTTCAATTTCCTCTCAAAAACAAACCCTAATAATCCCCCAAGATCATTAAATTTTGTTCTTTTTTGTGCAAGGAAAACCAAGAATTCAAGTTCTCCAATCCAAGAACTTTCAAGAAATGCACCAAGATTGTGTTTCTCTTCCTAGACAAGAACTTTAAGGTATGTGGGGTTATGAACAAGGGTTTTCTTCCACCCTTATGCCCAAAACTTGATTTTAAGTTGAATTTTACATGAATTGAAGTTAGGGTTCATACCCAATTCTTATTACTTTTAGTTTATTAAATTATTATGTTATTTAAGGCTTCAATTTCAAGAGATTTATACATATCCATGTTTGAATTCATCATATTCATGTTATGATTCATATTCCACTATCTTGATTGAGATTGTTGAAAGCTTTTAAGATGATTATTGATCATGAAGTTTAAATATGAATACTGATGCATTAATTCTTGATATTTTGAGTCCCAAGTACAAGTGATGAATTTACATGGAGATTATGATCTCAAGTTCTATTGATAAGTTTGGATAATTTCTTTCAAATGCAAAGATGGATCATTTGATAACATGCTAAGATTATGAAATCCACATTATTCATACTATTTATGATTTAAAGTAAAGAGAAGCATATTGGTTTTTCATTATATAAACCCTTAAGCTATTTTAAAGTGCATTTTCTAAAGTATGAGCATATAAGTAATATGGGAGTAGTATTTAGCACCAAGTTGGGTATGAGTCCAAGGTCACATCCCCCAGAACTTTTACCCACCATAGGTTTAAGAGCCCATAGTGGGTTAAGTACAGAGATCACTTCAGTTAAGTTTCTATTCCGATGGCAAGGGTAGAACAACTCTCCTTAACGTGGGTAAGACCTTGTACTCCATGATAGCTCACATGGTTTATGTCAGTTAGAAGAACCTCCCAAAAGATAGAATAAAAAGTAAAGATTTTAGAAACTAAGTGTAGTGGCTCACAAAGTTTATTCAGTATGCTTTATTATGCATGGTTATAATTTTTCAGCTTTGGCTTATATTCAAGCTCAAGGTGAATCACTTACACTTAGCATACATTATTTAAAAGTCTATGAATATATTAAGTTATTGTTTTACTTATGAATTCACCCTCACATACTCAGTACATTCCAGAAGTACTAACCCACATATATGTCTATGTTCTTGTAATAACCCGAAAATCCAAACTAACTAATGAAAATATCAAAGATATATATTGCACTACGCGTGAGCTTGGAACATGATGCTGAAGTTAGTTTGGATTTTCGGGTTATTACAAGAACATAGACATATATGT
>NW_025894164.1:0-2152 GCF_002878395.1 Capsicum annuum | reverse complement strand
ATCTTCTATATCTGCCTTAGTATGTGCTATACGACCATTTCCCGTGGTCAATTAGTTAATTCTATTTTGAGTTGTATGTTTTTATGCGAGCAAAAAATAGGTATTATTTGAATCACCTATCTTTAGCCACTGATTCCTGGATTTCTATTTCAAGATACCTTCTTTAACATTCTCCCATTTTTCAGTTGATCTTTGATCTCCTTCTCCATCCCAAATAAAGAAGTAGTTGTTATAGGATCCCTCATTTGCTCTTATATGTTCTTGAGATGTTGTCTAGCTTGTAAGATTTTAGTTTGTAAAATGTTGGAATTAGTCGAATTCAGTTGCCTTAATCCTCTTTTAACCTCTTGTAGGTCCTTCCACACATTCCACATAGAAAGCCACCTAGTGTTCCTTCCCCAATACCTCTCTATCAATGGTATAAAGTCTTCATGTTCCGTTAAATGGTTGAAGAATTTAAATGGATTTAGGTATCTTCTGATCACTTCATCAAAGCTAATACATAGAGGACTATGATCTGAGCAGTGGCATTCAAGGACCCTGATTTCCAAGGCATTCATTTGTTGCATCCACTCAGCATTAACAATTTCTCTGCCTATTTTACTAAAAATATGGTTGTTATTCCACGTATACTGTCTACCTACTGTTATGAGTTCCACCAGTCTGACTCCCTCGTGAAGAATTCAAAATCTCTCACTTCACTTTCTTGTACAAGACTACCCATAATTTGATCCCCCCTTCAAGCACTGTATTGAAGTCACCCATTAAAAGCCACGATGTTTGAATGCTACAATAAATACTCCTTAAACTTGTCCACAAACTACTCCTGGACTTCACAGTATGGAAACCATGGCTGTAAATTGGAATTCTAGTCTCGAACTAAGTATCTGGACAGTACTGTGAAAAAATTTAGCTTGAACATCACCAATTGTTACTATTATGAAATTGGGGTTCCACATAAGTATAATTCTGCTTTTTTTACTAAACGGACAATTTGAACTCCAATTCCAATTTGGTGTTATTTTCTTGATCACCCTCTCCACATTACTCCGTTTTACCTTATGCTCTAAAATTGCCATAACGTCTATTATTTTCTGTACTAAAAATCTTCATTTCCTTCTATTTATACAACTTATTCATCCCCCTTATATTCGCGTGAATAACTTCATAGTGAAAGGAGGGGATTAATTAGGTGTTCTAGCGATTGCCCTTGTACTACATTGACATTGTTCAGCTCCATAACCAAGTCCCAACTGTGGAGGTCTTGTAAAATCAATACCAATCCCTTTATCCAGTTGAATATTCTTTTGTCTGAGAAGATTAAAACCATTCATGATAGTTACCTTATCTTCTCGATCTATATCTTTTCCTTTTCTAGTTGACTTACAACTTATAGTAAGTCATTCATCTTCCTTTGAAGGCATAGGGGTATTGACATCATCATTGCCGGTTGTTTCCTTCCTTATGTCCTCATGTTTTGGTTTCTAGATTTGCTTACAAGGAACTTGTTTATTTTGGGCGGGTTTAGTTTGTTGTTTAGTTGGATGCAGTTTCTCTAGCGGTGCTTTAGTCAAGGTTCTAGTTTAAGTTGCTTGTCAATTGTGGCCCAAAATACAAATAAGGCTAGTAAAAAAAATTATAAATATCAACCCTTTTTTGAAGTAATTACACTCTCTCTCACTTTTTGAATTACTTTACTCTCTCTCCCTATTAATAAACATAACATAAAGACATATACATAACATTCTGTGTATATGTTGGGATTTTTGTAATTTGTTTAGGGAGTTGAGATTTTTTGTAATATTGGAAACATAAGTTGTGAGTTTGTGTAATTTAAAAAAAAATAATTGAGAAAGGGTAAAAATAGCACAGGCCAAATACGACTGGTAAAAAAACAATTGAGAAAGGGTAAAAATAGCAAACAATAACAAATATTCAGTGTAATCCTATAAGTAGGGTCTGAAGAGAATAGAATAGGGGAGTTAACATGTGCGTAGACCTTACTCCTACCATATAAAGATAGAAAGTTGTTTTTGGTAGACCTTCTCAACGTGAGTATTAAAAGAGCTAGAATATTTCATTATTTCAGCATGAAAAAAGTTAGTGTAAACAACATAAATCCCCTAGCTTAAGAAAGTAATTACACAAAATC
>NW_025894163.1:0-3909 GCF_002878395.1 Capsicum annuum | reverse complement strand
AAGAAGTAGAAATAAACTTACAAGTTTATTTAGCAAAATATTGAAAACATTACAAGAGAGATTGGGCAGAGAGAATTTCTAGTATGGGGAAATTTCTGAATGCCTACTCTAAGAGAGAAGTAAGCCTTATATAGGCAGAGGATTACATCAAGTGTACAAGTGGGGATAAATCTATCATACAGATGGACGGCTAAGATGTGCCGACAAAATTGAGTGCTTGCTTTTTGAAAAGCATCTTACTGTTTGCTTTTGCTTTTGAAAAGCAGTTTACTGTTTGCTTTTTTGAAAAGCAGTTCAATAATTGTCTTCTGTCTTTAGACAGCTGTGACAACCAGATTCCTATCAGGAATAGTAGATTGCCCTTTAGAGAGATAATTCCGGTTCTTTGAACCTCTATCTCTTCGAAGGGTCATTTTCCTATTCATAATAGGGATCAAGGTAGGCCATAGCAATCCCTTTGGGATCTAGCATATCGCCATTGTCATCGCTGCTTCCTGTAGACGAAGCTTCTGCAATGAGTTGTAATAACTCTTCAGTGTTATCGGTAGCGTCTGGTCCATCTAACTTCGCCAGCGCTTGCTGTAGCTTTTCTTTGAGAGCCTTCTTTGAAGAGGAAGGCCTAGGAGAGGCTGCTGCTGCAGATATACTTTTGTCAGGAGTTCTAGGAGCAGTTGGTTTGGGGGTCCAACCCTTAATTTTGATCTCCTTAGACAAATACTTAATCCTGTGTTGCTCTTCTTTGGAAAAGTTCCAGGATATAATGTATGATATTCTCTTCTTGATGAAGAATTTGCACATTTGAATGTGCTCTGGTAGGGTAGAGCAACCTTCTTTAATCAGAAAGTCGGGAAGTCTGTTGTGAAATTGTAAGGGAAGAACTCCTTTGGTTCCTCCGAAGCAAATCCACCATTCATAGAACCATCGTGGTATAATGGCGTCTACCATGGCGGGGCAGTATTAGATGAACCATGTATGTCCTGGTCGGACAAATAGGAAGTTAAACCATGCTGCCTTATAATCATACCAATTAAAGGTCTGGGGCCTGTGTGGCATTGATAAGGCGATTGGAGTATGTAAGTGATCGACAAACCAATTGAAGGGGGTTAATACCCTCTTTATGGTGAACTTGGAGTAGCTGATATATCCTGGGTTATTATTATCCATTGAATGCTCTACTTCTATAGAGTCTGTATCGACCAGGATGGCTTCATAGAACCTGCGAGTTTTGAGTGGATCTTCAGTATCCACGAAATTATTGTTGGTGTAGACCGGCTTGATGAGCTGGTTAATCGGATAGCCTTCGTAGGCTTTGTCCAAAGCGATGATAGGCATTACCTGAGTGGTAATGAATTTGAATTCTTCCTTAGTAGGAGAAGATGGAATAGTTTTTGCTGCTGTAGGATCAACTGCTTGAGCGAAGGTCTCCGGGGCCTTCATGGCGTAACTCTGTTTAGTTTGAACAGAAGAGGAGCTTGCTGAAGACCCTTTGTCCAGGGGTAGATTCGTTTTCAGGTCTACTAATTTTGTTGGGATTGGTGGAGGAAGTTTAGGAAATTGGGTTTCTGTCAAAGCAGAATATTTGTTTTGAGTTTCTGTTTTGATAGGCCTTTGTGGAACAGTAGGCCGTAGTGGATTAGCTGAAGCTGGAGAATCGAATGGTCTAGCCATTCTTTGTTGTTCGGTTTTGGGGCTATTGCCCGGCATTGTTGGTCTCATGGCCCTGTAAAAATTCTCTTGTTAGAAAATCGGGAAGGGAGTTATTTTCTCCTTTAATAAATTCAATTTGAAAATCAAAGCTAGATAGGAGAGCTTGCCATCTAGCAAATATTTGTTTAGAAACAAGATTTTTAACGTCCTTTTGTAAAATTTCTTTAGCAGATTTACAGTCGACGCGAAGAAGAAATTCCTTATTAATAAGGTCATCTTGAAATTTAGTGATACATAGCACTATAGACAAAATTTCTTTTTTGATTGTACTATAATTTTTCTGGGCAGTATTCCATACTCCCGAGGTGAAACGAACTAATTGTTCAGAGGATGTATCATCTACCTTTTGCTTCAGGATACCTCCATATCCTATATCTGAAGCATCAGTTTCTACAATCATGAAGGCATCAGGATTGGGGATACCTAGACAGGGGAGATTCTTAACTAAAGATTTAATCTTTATGATAGCATTGGTTTGATCAGGACTCCAAGGAACTGGATGTTTCCTAAGACGCTTATAGAGAGGTTCACAGACCTGCCTAATGTTTGGGATAAAATCTGCAACATAATTGAGGCTTCCTAAGAACCTTTGGAGTTGAGTTTTATCGGTGATTTCATCAGGGAATTTAGTAGAGAATTCTATTGCTCTACAAATGGGTTTTTGACTTCCTTGATGCAAATCATGACCTAGAAATCGGATGGAAGTTTGAAAAAGCTTCATTTTTCGAGCACTTACCACCAAGCCGTTTAATTTTACAATCTTAAAGAAAGTGTTGAGGTGTTTAAAATGAGAATCAATGTTTTCAGAAAAGATTAACACATCATCAACGTAAACGATTGTCATATAGGAATAATCATTAAAAATGTTATTCATAATATTCTGAAATTCAGAGGGAGCGTTTTTCAATCCGAAAGGTAAGACATTCCATTCGTAGTGCCCAAAAGGGACATTGAAGGCAGTCTTATATTTATCCTTTTCAGCAATTTGAATTTGCCAGAAACCTGACTTCATATCAAATTTGCTGTAAAGATTGGCTTTGTAGGTTCTTTTAAGAAGATCCCTTTTATTAGGGATTGGATGCCTGATCCATTTTAGGACAGCATTCAAAGGCTTGTAATTTATCACCAGACGAGGAGCCCCTCGTTCCTTTTCAGCACTATTGTTTACATAAAATGCTGAACAACTCCAGGGGGAGTTAGAGGGTCTGATGATACCTTTGTCGAGAAGATGATTGATCTCTGTTTTACAGATTTCCATCATCTCGTGATTCATTTGGATTGGTCTGGCTTTGGTGGGGATGTTTTGTTCATCGAAGCCAGGGATGTAGGGAAGTTCTACGAGGTGTTTCTTGCGTTCCCAAAAAGCATTTGGCAATTCAGAGCAAATCTCATTTTCGAACTTCTTCTGGAGAATAGATATCTTGCTAACCATCTCCGGAGTTTTTAAAGTTTGCTCAATACGTTTGAGCTGAACATCACTTTTCAGATAGTGAAGGTGTGAAGAGAGACGATTAATTTTAAAAATAGTTTCGTCTTTGATACGCTGTTGTTCGTTAGAAGAGAGCGGACGAAGTAAGGGGAAAAATAGTTAAGTATCCAACAAAGTTGTACGAATACCATCGTAGTCACTTTGGTAAGGTCGGATCTGGTTGATAAAAGGAATTCCGAGAATGATATCTTCTGTGATATCTTCAGTTATGACAAAGTCATTGATAAGGCAAACGCCATTATTACAGACATGGGCCTTGCGAAGTTGATAATTAATTCGCATTTTTTCGCCCGTGGCCGAGTACAGTCGTGAAGTACTCTTTTGGAGATACCGGGTAGGGATGAGGCCTTTGACAATACAGTTACTGTCGGCACCGGTGTCAAAAAGAGCGACTTTGTTTAATACAAAGTCTTTGTCAATAACAATGTTTACGACGATATGTTCACTGTAGGTTTTGATGGCTGCTACAGTTGTAGAGGTGGAAGGATTAGCAGAAACGTCTTCTCCGGGGAAGGAAATGGGTTCTGTGAGATGATCAGTCGGAATACTGATAGGAGGAGGTAGAGATGTAGGAAGAAGAGCCTTTGGCGAGGCCGATTGTAAGACTTGTTCGGTTAGAACATGTAATTCCACCTGATCAAGTCGGACTTTAAGGTTTTTGATTTCTCCTTTTAAAAGGGAGATTTCACCCTTAAGTTCTGCTATAGAGGGTT
>NW_025894162.1:0-6020 GCF_002878395.1 Capsicum annuum | reverse complement strand
TAAATACAACTCTAAAACTTATAAGTAACAAATCCCATAAATTTTCAGAATTACATATCTATAACATAACATATATATATCTTGACATTGGAACTACAAATTTCATAACTTGACTGAAAGCTAAAATAAGCACACAACTTATTAATTGCATATATAAAATACATATATTAACATATTGTACATAAACTATAAAATTTTGCAAATGCAACAATACCTCCTCAATTTTCTCTTCTTCAGATGACTATTCATAATCAAATGAAACCGGGCTTGAATGAGATTTTTCATCTGACTTTCTCTTTTTCGCTGTTTTTTTTTTTTTTAGATTTGGGGGACAACGATTCCCTCATTGCTTTCCGTTTCATTATTTCAACAGACTTTTGTGGATCATTTCGCTTCTTCGATCTCAACTCTTGTAAGTTAAGACTTCTCTTTAGCTGATTATTACAAGAAACCAAATTAATGTTTTCATCTTGGGTTAAACCTAGGTTAAAAGATGGTATTTCATCAAAATTCATAGAACAATTTGCATGCTTTGACATTATATCGATAAACAAGAAAAAAATCAACACACGAAATTAAACCCAAAAAAAAACCCCCAAATTAAACACACACAATTATCTGGAAAAAATATTGACAAACAAGAAAAAGAAGAAGTCATAAGAAAAATTTAATATGCATTAACTGAAAAATCACTTACCATAAAAGGTGGAAACAAGGTTTATCAAGATTTTGGGAGAAATTTGCGGATTTTGAAATTTGTTTGTGCGTGAAAATAGGTAAACAGAAGGCAAAGAGGCGTGAAAAGCGTATAGTGAAAAAAAAAGAGTGAATATCACGTGTCAATTAATTAAAAATATAAACTATTGCTACTTTTACTAATAGTTGTAATTTTGAAAAATTATTGCTGTTACTTGTAATTACTGTCTAGTTTATTTATTTTTTCCTTAATTCTTCGGCATTAAGCATCTGATTAATTCACCAATGGATTCTAAGGTTAGCAAGACACTATATTCTTTGGTCTTAAGAATTGAATTTGATAAAAATATATATATCCCTCTTGCCAACATTTATATACAAATACATCTCATCTCATCTCATCTTTGTTAGCTTAAATAATTGGAAAAATTACGTCATACCACGATTTAATTTATCATAACTATTTAAAATTTTAACTTTTTAAAAAAAATTATATAAATATCTGATTTTACTTAAAAGCTCGTATACATTATTGAAGAATGTGATGTATCCGTGTAAAATTAAGTGATATATCCGGAAGAATATGATGTATCCGTGCAAAATTAAGTGATTTGGAAGAATGAATGTGATATATTCGGGTGTAATAATGTTATGTATTCGTGTAAAATTAAGTGACGCGTCCTAAAGAATGTAATGTATCCACGTAGAATTAAGTGTATTCGAAAGAATGTGATGTATATGCGTGGACTAATTTTTTTTTAAAAAATGAGTTAGAGAGTATTAGCTCTCAAAACATTGAGATTTATGTAATTTTTACTAAATAGTTAGGAACTTTTGATGTAGGTTTGTCTCGTTTTATGAATGGTGATTATTTGAAGTTTCGATTGGGGTACCTGTTGAAATGAATGACATTCATGACGCCTTGATTTATTGAAATTCTAACTTGTTTTAAATCGGCTTCAGAATAGATACATCGATCCGTTTAGAGGCGATTCAAAATTTAAATTCTATATATTCATCAATCTTAGTTGTTTTTAATATTAAACTCATTATAAATTTTATGTTATGAGCTTATTTTACTAGTGAATAATACATAAATTTATGCTTCACTTAAAAAATTGTACAAAATTTCGATAAATTCAATATTGTAACGTTGGATTTGCCCCGGGGTTCATCGGGGAAATTGGATTAATTTGTAAGTGGAGTAATGCTTGAGATCTGGGCTGCTGAATAGTAAATGGATCATGGCGGAGCTATGATTTTTACTAAGGAAAAAGGACAAAAATGGCCGATAGGTCAAGAAAATTGTAACAATTGATCATTAATTTTGATATTCCCACTAAATAGCCATTTAGGCCTTTTGCAATTATTGCCTCTTTTTTTAAAAAAAAAAAATATTGCTCCACTTTATCTATTTAAAATTTTCATTAGTTCATGTTTTAAAAAAAAGTGCTGATTATTTCTTTTTTGCTGCTTCATTTTTTTATTTCTCTTCTCTAATAGCATAAAGACATATATTTTATAACTTATATATAATTTATATAATAATGATACAATTTCTATACATATCATATACAAAAAATATATTCTATACAACAGTTATATAGTTTTACACAAATTTTATAGAATCTTTAGCTGCAATGATTATTTAGATACATGTTTTATACAATAATCATACAGTTCTTATACACATCGTATACATGTACATATTTTATGCAACAATGATGCAGTTTCTATACATGTCATATATATGTATATTATATAACTATTATACAATTTCTATGCACATTCTATATAGTATATAAACCATATTGATATAATTTTTATATCATATTGATGCAATTGTTATACCATATTGATATAGTCCATGTACCATATTAATACATTTCTTATACCATATTGATACAACCCATATACAATATTGATACTATCTCGACTGACCATTTTTTAAATTAATTTGGATCGCCTGGCCACTCTATGTCCAATAGTCCAAATATTAGTCATTTATTTTAGATGGAGAAAGCTAAATAAATAAAAAATCTTTTAAAAATGGACCGAAATTACCCAAGGAGGAAGGGAGGCCCAATGTAACCTAATGACACTTAAATGACAATACTTTGGCCGACTGACCATAATTTGACAACTTCATCAAATGCTAGCCATTTATTTTAAAAATGGCTAGTGGGTGTCATTTTCCCTTTTACTAATAAGGTTCAACTATGAAGAAGTAAATAGACGACGATCGAAAAAAAGCTGAAGATGACTTAATATCTAGTATATATTCATAAAAACAATTTTAATAAACATAATAATTTTCTATCAAAAGGGATTCGGATGAATTTTCTCAGTCCTACTTGATTCCACCCATGATTCAATGTAATTCCACAGATGAGGTAAATCTAATCACTAAGTTTAAATTATCTTAAATCTAAGTATCAACTCATTTAAAATATATAAAGGCCAAGTTTATTTCGGAGCACATCTAAGTTCCCAATTTCTTGGGAAGAAGTGATAGTAAAAAAAGGACTATATATAAAAAATGGGATTTATATAATGTAGACAATCCGTTCAAACTTATACATAAAGTTTTTTTTTTTTTAAAAAAGTTTGATTTCCCATCCGATGTTTGGTACCCATCTTGGAACCCAGACTCGAACCCAATTTCTGGGGATAGCGCTCCCAGCAGGATTTTCTATATATCCAAGACTTCTGATTAAGGGTGGAGTACCCTCACATATACATAAAGTTGGGTAGAATAAGATACATGCAGCATGCATATATTTTACAATAAGTCCCATGCAAGTAAACTAATAGAGTCTTGAATTTATATATATTTCAAAGTTCATTATGATAATGTAAGCTAGATTTGTGCCTTTATGCACATCGATCTCAAGTTAAAGTCTATATATAATGTGAATATGTATGTTAAGTGAGAAGATAGAATAGGGACTAATCAGAAGTCTTGGATGATCAAATGATATAGTGAAAGTGGCTTAATTAAGTACCAAAATTTTCATGTTGTTATATTAGGTACTTAAGAGGAGGACTTACGACTCTCTAGAAAAAAAAAGAATGAAAATGGATAGTGGGTAGAAGATGACAATTTGATAGTTGATGAAGCAAATATCTTTCTTTGAAAATCAGTTCAACAAACCACCAAAGGGTGTGGCCTAGACCTATTGAGCACCATGAGCTTTCGATCAGTTTCAATGTACTCATAACCCTAGACAAAATACTAGATGATTTGATCTACTTCCGATTTGTTCTAGCCTTGAAAGACCGAGTTACCTGAGGTATCCCGTGAATTAGTCAAGGCGTACAAACAATAGTGATGCGTCATCATGATCGATATCATTATGGATGACAATGATAACTTATGCAGGACCCCTCAATTCAAGAGGTGAAGGATACTGTATTTAGTGTGAGCACACATAGCTATCCAACGTCTGATGGTAAGAATGGCATTTTCTATTAAAATGTTGCAATATTATTGCTGAAAACCTATATATCATGATTCTAAAATTCTTTGTTGGAAGTTGTATTCTTAGATCTATCTCTAATTCTTGCTTAATCCTAATTATTTCTAAAGGTGATTAACCACAACAATTTTCAGTGTTTAGGCTGTAATTAAGATTTTTGCTCTAGGTAAATAAGATCTCCACTAAAAGCAAATATGGTAACTTTGTATATGCGAATTCGATTGTATATGTTTTGAAGTTAATTCTAAAGTTATTAAACTTACAAAAAATGTATAAATATTGGTTATTATGATTTAACAGGGTTCCAAAACCGACTTTCCATGCTCTTGCTTTCAGATTTTGTTTTCCCCAATGAATCAAATTAGGAGGAATCTCATTCATTTCATTTCACTGTACCTCTAAATAACATCAGGTAAACTATTTGTAGTATCCTGCATGTTTTTAACGATATGAGAATCAAAGAATTAAAATTAAAAGATGTGGTACCTTAATTTGCTAAAAACTTAAATTATAAAAATAGCCATTTAAACCTTATGGCTAGTTTTCTAGAGAGACCAACTTAAATTTTGAAACACTTTCAAGAAAAAGGTCATGTGAAGCTGGGACCATACTACCTAGTACCTACCAATTAAAAATTAGGAAAAATGACATTCACCGGTCATTTTGAAAATAAATAACCAGTATTTGATTAATTTACTATATTATAATCAGTCGGTTAAATTACTATTACTTAATAATTATTGGGCTACTTTAGCTATTTTCTGCATATATAATTTTTATAAAAAATTGATACAACGCTTATATTTATTGATATACTTTTTCAAAAGACAGAAAGTACACATACATATACAGTCCTTACACCAAACTGATATAGTGCTTAGTGGGTGTTTGACTTAGCTTATAAGTTGGTCAAAATAACTTATACGCTAGTTTTTGCTTAAAAAGGTGTTTAGCAAATTTTACAAGTGCTTGAAAAAAATTAATTTTGACTTTTTAAGCCAAAAACAAGAAGTACCAAGTCCTTACTTATTTTTGTCTAGCTTATAATCTATTCACATTTGACAAAGTAAATGATTTTTTTGCCCTTATAATTTTCATTTATTGGTGTTCGGTTGGCGGGAAAGAAGATTTATTGGCTGAATGAAAAGTTAACATTTCTCCTCACATGAGCAAGTATAATTTGGTTTATTCCTTAGTGGATAATTAATGGACAGTTAATTGGACAAAATATGTAACATTTCTCTTCACATTTCTCTCAAATTATACCAAGGACAAAATATGTAACATTTCTCTTCATATAAGCAATTATACTAATTGTTGATCATATATCACAATTGTCCAAATTCTCTTCACATTTCTTTTGCCCATCTTTACTAATTTCAAACTCCAATTTACACAAATACTTATAACGTTAGGATAGATGTGTCATTTTCTACTAATATTATATAATGCCAAATATAAAATATTTCACCATTATATCACGATAAATTCAACAATGCAATATAAGAAAATTAAAATAATATTTGAAATAAATATTATTAACATAACCATGAATCAACAAATAATCTTTTAATTGCATATCAACGTTATACTAAATCTTAACATAACCATGAAGAAACAAATAATCTTTTAATATATAACTATCTTTTTCAAATACAAACATTCAACACTTAAACTCTTAAAAAAATGGTTTTTAGCGCACAAATTAATAGTCATTCATGAAGATATTTTTAATATATATATATATATATATTTTGACAAAAAAAAAGTGCTTAAAAATCATTATTTACCAAACACATCAATAACTTTTTTTCAGTTTCGACACTTTTATCCAAACACTTAACT
>NW_025894161.1:0-2785 GCF_002878395.1 Capsicum annuum | reverse complement strand
ACACATGCTTACAAAATCTTTGAATTCCAGTCTGCAAATTGGTTGCATTGATGACATAAACCTGCAATAAGACAGCGAGAAAAACTTAAAATACATCCTCACCAATACAAAGTATCTATGCCGTGGTATAGGTAAATTTCTTGCCTCAGATGAAGTTCTTGAATTAGAATTCACAGTAATAAACTTTCCATCTTTTGAACTCGCTATATCCACACAGAAACTGGGATCATTTTCTACAAATAATGGGATATTATGAACTAAAAATTGATCCTAGTTTTACGTAATGTACCCTGGCCACATAATGTTGGAAGTAATAACACATCCGAATATCTAATTTAAAATTGTAATAAACTAATCATACTGTAGGAATTACCTGTAAGGCTATTGGTTCTGGTCAGATAATGTATAGAAGAAAGTACAAGAATCTTTAGCCCATTCCACACTAAAAACCCCTTCAACTCTAAGGGCTGGCAAAACACAGTCATTTCGGAGGTCCTTAATCTGAAGCACAACCTGCTTACTACCAGTAACATCAATTGTGTAAACAAGATAATTATGGTTTGGAGACACTCGACAATAGACATGTACCCGTATGCACATATCCTACAAAAACAATAACAAATTAAAATATAATGGAAACACTTTCTTTAAAACTAACAACACCTAAACCAATGACCTATGATCTGCATTCATGTCAGGAACCTATCAGAATATTCTACCTCTTTTCTCTTAAATTTTAACAATTCATTATCCTGTATTCCTGTTAACCTCCATTTGATGATACGGATATTTTTTCAGACCAGATTTCGTCTTGACACAAATGCCCGTCAAATAATTTACATTCTTCTTGAATCATGCTCAAGAAATAGGAAACATCTCAGTTCCTACTGTAACAACATACAATAATAATAGTAAGTGAAGAGTTTGAGCCATCTAAGACTAACTCTTACTCAAAGTGTTTAATTAGGACCTTTAATGTCTGGGAATCATAAAACATCTTCCAATTTCACAAAAGAAAAAGAAAAGCAAAAATGCTTGATGAAAATAAAATGACACGAATTCACAAAAACACAGAAGGATGGGAAATTGATTATAAGTGCTTGAAAAAGAAATAAGAAGAGCAAAAGGACATTGTTAATGGAATAATATGAAAATGGCATACCATGTCTTTCCGCAATTCCATTCCAGTCAAGTAGAACTTGTTCCTCCTTAGAAACGCTAATCATATAACTCGATACAGTCTTCATCCAACCTTTGCTTTCAGCATCCAATTTCTTACATAATATTGGAAACTCCTTCCCTTCTGGAATGTACTGATAGTATAGCCTATTAACAATTGAAAACACACCAATAGTCAACCAACAAAGAAAGAATTTTATAGCAAGTAGATTCTCGAAACGAAATTTAGAACCAATATACATACCAATGCATAGACTAAACCAAATGCAGCTTGTAGCATTAAGATCATATGACAAAATCCCCTTATTAATTCTTCAAAATATACGGTACTTCTACTATGGAAACTCACATTGATAAAACTCCAACAGTTATAGAAAACCCCTGAAAATGTTCCGTCTAAATCAACTACAAATTACTTCAAACACTTCTAATTAAATACGTCTTCCTAACAAACTCTCTTTTGGGTACTGATTGACCATTGTTAGCTAATAAATGCTTGTACACAACCCAAAACCCCCTTTTCTTGCTCTCGTTTTAAGGGTAATGAGTGGGAGCAATTGGCTTTAATGGCTTAACAATGACAATTTTGTAACGAGCTCTGCTATAACTAGTTTATTCTTTGGTGAACTCCACTTCGCCGCCGATGTTGAATGGGGGTTTGTAAGTTGGTGAATCTGATGCAAATGCATCCCCCCTTCCTAATTGTACTTTCTCGATTATCATTCTGGTAATTCCCCGATGTTGTACTTTTTCTGGTAAATTTGATAGTGTGAGTGATTGCAGCTTTGGGGTGAAGGGTTTATGAAGTAATAGGGAATGGGAATAATAAGAAGAAAGGGAAGACAAAAACAGCTTGGGTGTGTTCTGATTGCACTTATGAGGTAAAAGGATTGTTATTATACGTAAAATGTTTATTTTTGGTGGAATAAATAAATAAAGCATTGTAACAAATTTTTTCCTAATAAAGTGTTGCCATAGTAACTATATGGCAATTGTACATGCAACCGTTGCGATAAAACACCCTATTGCAACGGTTATCAAACAACAGCAATGGTTATAACACTAAATATTTCTATTAGAATTTTGCAACTGTTGGAAACGTTGCAATAGACCCTCTATAGTAACACTTACCATTAGTAGAGGGTGCGGATATATGCGGATAACTAACTCGTGAAATAGATCTATTATATGTATAATAAATCTATTTTTCTTTGTGCGTGGATATTTCTTAAATTTTGTTTCAATATCTTTTAATGATTTATTCTTTTCATACGATGTATTCATTAATTTATGTAGTTTATTATTTTATCCTATAGTAATTGCAGAATTACAGATTTCTGTATAATAATTTATCCTAATTGTACTGTAATGTATATCTAATTCTAGATTTTCAATATTATTTATTATCTTGTGTTATTCTTCTCGTAGCGAGTTTTTTAAATTATATAAACTATCACATGTACTTTTTTCTAAATTTTCTAAGGTTTCTTCTATCCATATTAATTTTTCTTTTAGATTCTCCATTATTTTTCTAATTCGGTTTCTATAATTAATTTCTTTATTTAGATTATCTTGATTTTCTCTAGTTTTTCTAATATATTCTAAC
>NW_025894160.1:0-1617 GCF_002878395.1 Capsicum annuum | reverse complement strand
AAGTGTTTACAGATTTTATGTTCTCTATTCAGTATTCCATGCTTTACATGTATTGTATATTTAGATAGTCATTATTCCTATTCACGAAAACCTTGCATGCCAACCAACCTCATTTAGCATACTAGTACATTCAAAGTACTGATCGCATACCTTTTCTTTTATGCTATGATGTATCGTATTATAGGTGCTGACGTTCAATTCTCAGATCGCACTTATAATCTCAGATTATTAGCAAGTACAGTAGCAGTGGTGAGTCCTCTTCATCCGTGGAAAAATTATTTACTTCATGTTTTGAGTTTAGCAGTTAGTTGGAGTTAGTTGGGGCCTGTCCCATCAACTCTCAGTCATTAAGTTTTAGAGATTTTTCAAACATTAGAGTTAGTTATTCAGTATTCAGATTTCCAGGTGACATGTCAGTTTATCAGTATTTCTTCAGATTTGGATTGTTATTTTCAATAGATTTATATTCCAGTATTGATTCAATAATAAAACCTTATCGCCAGTGTCAGTTATTCTTCCCCATTCATGATTATATTATCTAGTGCTCACAATAGGTACCTAGGTTAGCTTGTGGTCCCTCGGGACTGTAAGCACCGTCTGACGCTAGGGGGTAGTCCTGGGTCATTACAAAAGTCCAATCGCAGTAACTTAAATCGAATTTAGGAAAACCCTTGCTAAGATATCATATATGCAGGTTAAGAAGAAAAAAGAGTAGACTTGACTCAAACTAAGATTGTCTCTGAGAGGAACTTAAGAAAGCAAGTATCCACAGGCTACTTACTTCCTAGAATAATTAACAGAAACCAACTGAAATGCTTCATAAAGATTATTGAATAGATGTGATGAAAACTAGATCAACTTTATGTCTAGCTTGAGGCATCGCGCAGTAACCTACTCATCTTTCAAAGGTTCCTAGGTCTAGTTGAATTGATTATAAGGTAGAATTTCTTATCAAATCATCACTCGTCTATTAAAGAATGCAATTTTTGTTGAAGGATAGGGATTTTGGTCGCGTCTATTGCCATTACCAAGCCAGTTAGCCTGTAATCTTTCAGCTACAATTTTAGAAGAGGAATAAGGGTTTCAATCATGATCAGCAATCAGTTAGCAAGTAGTAACAGAAAAGTAATAAAAAAAATAATAACATTATTAAAGGATGGATTGTATATAATCAAAAGAATTAAAACAATGTTAACATTGAAATATTCGACTCGTCCATGTATGGAAGAAGGAATAATAGTTTCGTCTTTTTTTAAGGGGATATCACCCAGTTTCGGAACACCGAGGTCATGCGAAAAAAAAGATAGCATTATACCTTTGATTCAAATCGATGCCCCTCTCTCCCTCTGCTTTTTCCCCTTTTGATAGAATGTTTGAGAGCTGGTGGAGAATGGTTTGAACCTTGGTAGAAAATGAATCTTTCCATCTACGCTCAAGGTGGCCTTACTTCATAACCTTATCCTTTCTTTCCTTGTAGTTTCCTAGTTTTACTAAGTGAGTTTATAATATTTACAGACTTTTTTGTTTATTGTAGCATAGGGAGAATTGTTCCAATCTCGGTGGATAATGAACCTACCCTACACCCTTCTCCACTTAAATGACAGGATTTTTCCTCCA
>NW_025894159.1:0-7195 GCF_002878395.1 Capsicum annuum | reverse complement strand
AATTTTGAGTCATCATACCCATTTAGAATTTTTAGGTCTCAAGGATGAAGAGAAAATGCCTAAATTCGCGACATTGGGGTCTATTTATAGACCCTTCAGGAAAAGAGATGTTGCAATCACCATCAATTGGACTGTAATCGCTATATTATAATCGTTATAGGCCTTGCCTCGATTACCATGGCATAATGATGGTGATACTTGCGCGATCGCTATGGCACCAGTACCAGTAACTTGGAAATTTTTCCAAGTCTGAAATGATGCCTCGGGATTCATTCGAAATCTAATTTTTGCAAATGAACTATGTAACCAAACTAAATTTGATGTTTCGATCGTATTGGAAAATTAGATTTTTAATCTGAGGTCTTTTTGATCAAATGTGGGTCCTACTCCTATATTTTTAAATTTTTTACTTTTTGGGCAATAGGTCGAAATGAGCTTAGGTGCATTAGGACCTGAACCAAAGGTCTTACTAGCCTAAAATCGATGTTTCAAAGGTGTTGATATAGTAAGAATTTGCATACGAGATCGTTTACCGAAGGTTTTGCCCAATGGCTATTTGGAACCAACAAAGAATTTCAAACAAGGAATTAGTTCTAAAAACTAAATGAACTGCCCTGTAACCAAACAGTCAGTCCCAACAAGTTAGATGACTTGAGACAGCTATGAAGAACCTCAAATGGCGAAAATAAATAAAATTAAGTAAAATAACTGAAAGGATCATTAAACATGGATTTGATAGGGGAAAAGAAGATTCTTGGAGTCATGAACTTGGAGAAAAAATATTTTGCGACTGTTGAGACCATCATAAATGAGGGCGTTATGAATGTTTATGACTGCAACAAACAAGTTTTTAGAGATTGGGAGTCTTTGATTTGCATGGAGTCTTTGTTGGAGTTGTTTCCAAGATTGTTTAAGCAAACTGGCATAATGAATCACTTGCAAAAAAAGTTGCTCAACAAACTATGGACTTTTGAAGGTCGAAAATAAAACATTCTAAAAAATAAGTCTGGTGTTGCGTGCAGATCATACCCTCTTGTATTTATTAATCATTTAATAATCGGTAATAGTATGAAAACTCTCAAGACCTTATTGAATGATAATACAGTTTCAAGGATACAAGTGGTTTGAGCTGTTGGGTAACATGTAAGAGTTTGGAGCCCTGATATAGATTGTAATTTGTTAGACTTAACAGTAATTAATAATTTATAGACAACATTATAATGTTTTATTTTTAGTATCTTTACTTAATTATACTTTGTATTGGTGATGGCAATATTTTTGGTTTAATTGATGTCCAATTATTTTGTCATGAATTCTATTTTATCCTTAGATTTAGAAAATGTTAGATTATTACTAAAAATAGATTACTGAATTCAAATATTACAATAGAAACATTATCTATTGCAGTAAATGACTCATATGTTGAAAATAATCAAATATATATAGACATCTATTGCAATAGATGACTAACATATTGCAGCAAATGACTCATCTGTTAAAAATAATCAAACAGACATAAACATATATTGTAATGCAACAAATGACTCATCTGTTGAAAATAATCAACAGATATAGACATTTGTTACAATAGATAACCCATCTGTTGAAAATAATCAAACAAATATAGACATCTATTGCAATGCAATATAAATAGTTATTACAACATATAACTAACCTATTGCAATAAATGACTAGCCTATTCCAACAGATAGCTCATTTGTTGGATCTGTTGCAAAATAATCAAATAGATATAGATATTTATTTTAATGCAACAGATGACTCTCATCTGTTGCACTGCAACAGATGACTCGTCTGTTAAAAATAATCAATTAGATTTAGAAATCTGTTACAATAGATAACTAACCTACTGGAATAGAGGACTCATCTGTTGAAAATAATCAAACACATATAGACATTTATTGCAACAGGTTATAATTTATTGCAACAGATTATACACATAGTTGATCATGTAATTACTATGTAATTCGTTGAGATTGTAATTGAATATATTAACTGAAACCTAACTATAGTTAAATAACTTTGATTATTACTAATCATGATTTAATATAGCATTTCCCAATAAATTAGTCAATAGATCATTCAATTTAGGACGAAACACTTAGTTGATCATGTAATTACGATGTAATTTATTGAGATTGTAATTGAACATATTAATTAAAAGCTAATTATAGTTAAATAACTTTATTTATTACTAATCATGGTTAATAAAGAATTTCACATCAAATTGGTCAATTGATCACTCTATTTAGGACGAATATACTTAGTTGATCGTGTAATTACTATGTAATTCATTGAGATTGTAATTTAAATTATTAATTAAAATATAATTATAGTTAAATAACCTTATTTATTACTAATCATAATTTAATAAAGCATTTCACGTCAAATTAGTCACTTGATCACTCTATTTAGGACGAATACACTTAATTAATCATGTAATTACTATGTAATTGATTGAGATTGTAATTAAACTTATTGATTAAAAGCTAATTATAGTTAAATAACTTTATTTATTACTAATCATGATTTAATAATGAATTTAACGATAAATTAGTCAAACAAATATAAGTATTTATGGAAACAAATGACTAATCTGTTGGAAATAATAAAATAGATATAAACATCAGTTGTAATAGGTTATAATCTATTGCAATAAGTTATACGCTTAAGTAATTTACTAAGATTGTAATTGAACTTATTAATTGAATGCTAGTTATAGTTAAATAACTTTATTTATTACTAATTATGGGTTAAAGAAGCATTTCACATCAAACATACATAGAGTATGTTGGAAATAATCAAACGTATCATTCATCTATTGTAATAGATGTGTATATCTGTTAAATTATTTTCAGTAGATGAGTTATCTATTGCAACAAATATAATATATGTTGCAATAGAAGTTGTCCACGCATACAATAATTTTTGGATCATAAATAAAGATATATTTTATATAATAAATAGAAAAGACATCATTTCCCCTCTGAACTTGGCCGCTCGACTTACTTTAGCACTTAAACTAAACTTCTGTTTATTTACCCCCCTTAACATATTTAAAGTGTATTATTTTCACCCCTCAAGCCGACGTAAAATTAAAAAAAAAATGCATTTTATTATTTAAAAAGTGATATGGTCTATATATATATATATATATATATATATATCCTCCCTTCTTCAATGACCTCAAGCCCTACCCTCACCCTTCACTGCCATCTTTTTTATTACACCACCACCACTCCTCCTTCAACCACCAATTTCACTACCACTAGCCTCCTCCCCTTTAACCCCCAACCCCACACTAATTTCTCCTCCCCAAATCTGCCAACCCCCACCCCCATCCCACTCCTCTTTTAACTACCAATTTTACCACCACCAGCCCCCCTCTCCCAACCCCCAATTTTTTTTTCTTCAATTACCAAATCCTTACCCCCACCTCTAATTTTCCTTCCTTCAATCCCTTGACTTAAGATCATTAAAAAAGGAAAGAAATTGGATTTTAAAAAATTAAAAGTTATCTTTGTGATTTTGAAACTTTGAAATAAAAATGAAATTAAAGAAAAGTTATTAGTGGCCGAACGGTGGTGGTTATCTTAATTTTGTGCGTATATTCTTTTATGGATTTTGTTTAATCATTTTTCGATGAGTTTTGCCAGAATATGAAAGAGATTTTGTAGTTTTTATTGTCGGAATATGAAAGAGAAATAATATTTTGCTGGAATATGAATTTTGTCAGAATATGAATTTGCCGGAATAACTTTTCTTCAATTTCAATTAATTTAAACCCTTTCGATGGTGCCAATTTTTTGTGTATTTTTTTGTAGGAATGGGTGATGGATGGTTTGTTTGATATGGGAAAGGGGGTCGGTGTTTGCAGGGGTGGGGCTGGGGTTTGATGAAGAAGAAGAAAGAAAATGGGGTCCGCAGGGTGAAGGTGGGGGTGGGAGAGGAGGGTGGATAGGTCTGATGAAGAAAGAAAAATGGGGTGGGGTTATTTTTTGATATTTATTTATATATATTATGTGGATTTAAAAAAAATAGTAACTTTTTACGTGATAATGACATGCACTGATGTGGCAATGACGTGGCGTGAGTGTAGTGCACTCTCCGCTGTGAGAGTGGTAATTCAGCTTGAGGGATAAAATTAATACACTGTAAAAATGCTAAGGTGGGGTAAAAAAATTGAAGTTCAGTTTAAGTGCTAAAGTAAGTTGAGCGGACAAGTTCAGAGGGAAAATGATGTCTTTTCTCTATAATAAATAACATACAACACCAATTAAAATGAGTTAAAATTATCAAATTCATAGTTAAACCAACAATAAGACTATTTACTGTTATAATAATTATGGAGCATTTCAATTCGAGCATATAGTTCTTTTGTACCAATCATCTTACATATAGAGCACTTAGTTTTTCTTGTTGGAAATGATTCCCCAACTCCACACCTCTTTTCAGCCGCCTTCTTCCCGATTTGCTTGGGTCAACATATAGAGGAGGTATTTCTCTCTCCACAATCTCCAAAGAAACAATCTAAGAATCTTCAGGAGACACTCAATTAGTGATACGAGAAAAATCACGGAAGGTACATTACACACTCTAAATCAGTCCACAATCTTAAGGATCCGAGGAACAAGATGGAGACCACTCTCGGATTTGCTATCAACAAGAAAAATACAAGATACAATGATTTATATTAAACCAAAATAGCCACAAAATATGATGAACAAGATGAATAATAATAGCGCAAGTTTCGGATTCAATAAAGGACCCAAAACAGTCCACTACACAAGATAACAACAACAAAAGTAAATGATAGATAGTAAGACCAAGATTATTATAAGATTAAGAACTAAAGAGTGTATTAAACTCATAAACCCCTAATGAATGTAATAATCAAAACCACACTCTTACGGTGACCGCCAAGGGAATCAACTCACCTCAAGATCCACCGTTTCCAAGCAAAGATCAATACTAGCTTATCCAAGCCCTAACTAAGACTACACTAATGTGTTCTACTCTCAAGAGAGAGGATTTTTAATGTTTCAATCTTTTATCTTTTAAAACTAATGAAAATAAGACTAAAGGGGCCTATTTATAATATATTACAAATGAAGGCAAAAAGACCACTTTGCCCTTAATTAGAGGGGCTGCCATGGTATCTAAATACATTATGTGTAATGTCTAAAATATCCTTAATGAAGGGGCAGCCAAGGTACGTTGTAACTTGAATGAATTGCGCCTCTTCAATGCTCTCAAAAATCAAGTATGGTTCATACTTTAAGGCTTGTGGTTCTCGGGTTACCATCAATGTAAGCAACCAAGCAACCTTCCACACACGGAATTGCTTTAAGTCATGCTCAAAATGGGTCCTCCATGCATGTTCTCGTATCTTTAAGGGGACCAAGTCTTGAGCCTCTATGTGTCGACCTCCAAAGATGTCATCAAAAGATAAGATGGCCATTTGTCCCGTATCTCCTCTCCTTCTTGAATAGGATTCGACCTCGAATCCAAACCTTGCAAAACCAAAGAGAGGACAAACTAATACAAACTTCTCATGGCATGAGGGTTAGGATTAGCATAACAAATCATCTCAACATGCCAAGGTTGCACATATTTGCAATATAACAAAGGATCCTTTGCATTAGATATTAAAAGCTCAATAAAAGGTGCATAAAAGGTTTGGTTATGGGAATTACCAAGAGTGACACTTTACTTGTCATAGAGACCAAGAAAAAAGTTGGGTGCACCATCATCACTATTTCCATATTTGGCACCGGGGTCAAATGGGAAGAGTGGCCATAGACACGGGTCTAGACAACACTTCCTTTTCCCGAGGTCTCCACCCAAACTAAATGGCATACTCTCTATAATAGCATACATATCATCCAAAGCAAATAAAGAGTAGAGAAAAGTATCACTCAAGTCGACTTCTACTAAGATTCCCTCATGTGTGTACTTACTACTAGTTTCCCAATCATCACTATGAGTACTCTCAACAATAGAGTCACACAAAGTAGAAGAAAGAGTAACTTCCAAGACTACACATTCCTTACCCTTAAGAGTACTCTCATCTTCCAAGAAGAGATTTTTGTCTTTAGGAGGAATGTGGTCACACCATAGTGGGTTAACATATAGGCTATAGCCTCCAAGGTAAGCTATACCATCTTTTTCACCACTAGGCTCATTGGGAGTCTTTAAATCATCTTCAAACAAGACACTATACCTAAATAGAGCATGATCTATTTCCCAAGAAGACTTAGAACAAACACGTTTATCACTCTCTAAAAGATTAATATCAATTTCAAAGAGATTTCAAGCATAAGATTGTCCCAAGAATGGCTCTCGGGTTCACTCCCATTTTGGTGACCAATATTATCAAGTACTTTACTCATTTGAGTTTTATTAATCACATTACACACATACTCAAGTGGTGGAAAATTTACACAAATCAGTTGATCAACACCAATTACACAAGACGATATAATTTCGCTCAACATAAAGGCTTCAACACTAAGTGGACATAAATCAATCTTACAAAAAGAGTCGATTTGGTCATCAATAGGATCAACTAGTGTATCCATACTCACAATATGTACATCATCATCAAGTGGCAAAGAAACAATAGATTTACATATAGGCAAGCTACAACTCACACTCAATAGGCTACTAGCCACAAAATTATCATTCACATGCATAAAAGTGTAAGAGTTAGCTATTTTACCTTGAAGTCTTTAAGCAGATTCATATTTGTCATGGTGTGAAGATCCTCCACAAGCTTGAGTAGCAACTTTATTTTGGCATTGTTCGCCTTTGCTTGCCATGTTGGTACCTATAGAAATGTCCTTAGAAATAGAAGGACAACCAATGTTAGCACGGTTTGGTCGTAATCCCTTCACTTTGCTCCACATAACCTCTCATTTTTCCACTCTCAAATTACCACCTTGCACTCTCTTACTCCTCTCAATCTTTTATCTCTCATAATAATATAGATTGGAGTAGGTAGGCATTTCTCTTCATGGCTTGGGCAGCAAGTAAGTCATGAGGCGATTCCCCCATTGGTCTCTTACAACATTAGGCTAATTTTGTATGTTAGGAACTTGATGTCGTGCAAATCAATCGGCACCTAAGTATACATGACCGTAGGATAAGGAAAGAATATCTCACCACACCTCCCCAT
>NW_025894158.1:0-6288 GCF_002878395.1 Capsicum annuum | reverse complement strand
ACTTTTGCAATCAAATTTTGAAAAGTAGGTTTTTCTTTTAGCAAGATTAATTAGATTATTTTTATTTGGAATAAAATATCCATCAAAACACACAGTTTTTATTTAGTTCTTTATAGTTAATAACCATGCGTGCTTTTTCTCTTTTTTTGTTCTGCATGATTTCTTACCATAAATGCAGGACTGTTGTGAGGACTTTTACTTGCTCTTAATAATTTAAGATTAAAGAGTTCTTGTATCTGAATTTTGAATTCAATTTTATCGTCTTCATTATAAAGCATTGGTTTAACTGTTATTATGATATTAGGATCTTTAAGAGTTAAAACTGGCTTTTCATGGTTGTTATTCCATTTTTCTAATGGATTTTCTCCATAAGACACATGTAAGTCTTGTTTTATCTTCTCTAAATAGAGACATTTACAAGAGTAATTTTTTGAGGTGTCTAAATATTTCTTTTTAAAGATTCCATTTTCTTTTATCAAAATGTAAGGATTATGTTTCCTTGGAATTTTTATGAATTGATTACTTAGGGTTTTAAAACTAACCATATATATTGTCTGATGATAATTTTGAAATTGTTGTAAAAAAAAATTTCCTAATAGTAGATCAATGTCAAGCTTGTCATATGCAAAAACATATTTTATAGAAACAATTTTAGATCCTAAAATTATTTCTATGTTTTTATTTTCATGTGTTAATTATTCTTTATCTCCTGTAATATGTATTAAGGTGATATTATTATTATTATTATTATTATTATTATTATTATTTGTATCACAATTTTTTATTAAAAAGGATTTTTCCAAACTAGCTTCTGACCCACTATCTATTTGACAACAAGAAGTTAGTTTTGTTTTGTAGGTTGTGAATTCTACGAATACTGATACCCTAAAAGAGGTTTCTCTAGGCATTTAGATTTTTGGAATAAAACAAGTTTTATCCAATTTATTTGGATTCCTTCTTTTTGGATATTATATTGATCCAAACTATTTAGGAATGTTCCTCCTAAGATTATATTATAATCATTTTCATGACTAGTAATATAACAAGGAACTTTGACTTCTATAATATTGTTAGAATTCTCAATATTAAATCTTCTATAATTAACTTTCCTTATGGAGTTTCTCCCATATTCTATTGAGAGTCTTTGATTTGATGTGGAAGAACTTCCTATTTATATTGTTTTTCCCACATGAATTTCATATTCAGTAGGAATATTTGGTTGTTGAGTTTCTGCTCCAACTATTCTGGCTATTCATCTGCATTCTTGGTCAATTTCGACCAGACTTTTATTTTTATAGACATTTTCATAATTTGAATTGGTAACCGTATATAGAGCTTGATAATATATACTCATGATATGATTACCTGGTTTGAATAAGTCCTTTATTTTTACTTGAAATTGCAAACTTAAAGCTTCATTAAAAGTTGCATCCTTTAGTGAAATACAATACCTAGGATGATAGGTGAATAATAATTTGGTGTAAGCCAAATTCCCTTCAACAATTCCCAGGTTCCCTTCTCTAGTATTTATATATCTTTCGTCTGAAAGGTTAATTACTACAGGACAGTCAATACCTTCTTTAAAGGTGGATTTTACCATTATTTGGATTCCTCCAAGATGAACATAATTCATCTTTTTTTGATTCCTTTCTGGGATTTTTCTTAGAATTTGGTCAATTATAGGCTTTGTTAATAAGTTGAGCTTATGTTTTCCAGTAGTTTGAGTGACCTCAATTACTTTTTCAATCTCATGATATTCATGATAAGAGATTTTATTTCTTGAAAAAGTTCATTGTAATCTAGTAAACATGCTATCTTCTGTTCGGAGATTGAATTTTAATCCTTGGATTTTTCTTAATAATTCTCCATCGAATGTTGCTTTTAATGCATATCTTCGCTGATCTTCTTCAACTTCTATAACCTGAGTGTTTTCTTCTATATTTTCAATTTATTGATTCATCCTTCTGAATCAGTACTTGATTCTGAAAATTCTTCATAGAGTTCCTCGTGAAAATCTTCACTATTTATAGATGAGATTGATTCTAAGTCTGACTCTATTTCCTCTCTATCTATTTTAGATATTCTTACTCTTTTCTTGTTGCATTCATAACTTTTGTGGCCTTCTTCTCCACAATTATAGCATTTATATTTATCTATGGTAGGTTTTCTTTTAACATTTCTTCGTTTTTTGAAGTATTTTTTTCTTGGTATATAATTTTTTTGGAAATAATTTTCCTTTTAATTAATCCTTTGATTTTTCTTTTTCTTTTCGAAGGAGTTGATTTTTCATAACATCCCCATTGAGATACTGATTCTGTGTCTTCACGATGAATTTGTGTGCCTATTCTATTAGCTTTTCTTTGCATGTTATGTAAAATACAATGTTGACTAAGCCTTTGGTTAAGGAAGGTAATTCCTTATCCTAGAGAGTCTTGTGTTTGATCTTCTTTCGCATATTCATCTCTAAAATAACTAGCCCAATAACCTAGTAGCTTTTGATAATATTTATCTATGTAGGGAGTTAAGTTTTTATTACTATCAAATAATTGGTAATAGTATGTTTCAAAAAAGATGAATTATGTTCATCTTGGAGGAATCCAAACAATGGTAAAATCCACCTTTAAAGAAGGTATTGATTGTTCCATAGAAATTAACCTTTCAGACGAAAGATATATAAATACTAGAGAAGGGAACCTGGGAATTGTTGAAGGGAATTTGGCTTACACCAAATTATTATTCACCTATTATCCTAGGTATTGTATTTCACTAAAGGATGCAAATTTTAATGAAACTTTAAGTTTGCATTTTCAAGTAAAAAGAAAGGACTTATTCAAACCAGGTAATCATATCATGAGTATGTATTGTCAAGCTCTATAAACGGTTACCAATTCAAGTTATGGAAATGTCTATAAAAACAAAATTTTGATCGAAATTGACCAAGAATGCACAAGAATAGCCAGAATAGTTGAAGCAGAAACTCAACAACCAAATATTCCTACTGAATATGAAATTCATGTGGGAAAAGCAATAGAAATAGGAAGTTCTTTCACATCAAATCAAAGACTCTCAATAGAATATGGGAGAAACTCCATAAGGAAAGATAATTCTAGAAGATTTAATATTGAGAATTCTAACAATATTACATAAGTTTCAAGAAGATTTTTCAACGGAAGCAACTAGAACAAACAAACAATCCTAATACAGTCAGGATCATCAGCAAATCACATCAAGGAAAGTATCTTAGACAGATTAATTAGCTTAGAAAGTAAGTCATATATTTACAAAATATTTGAAGTAAGCTACTATGAATGTTCAAAAATGGTAAAGTTACCGATACAACTTGGAACAATCAGAATAGAAGCTCCTTGTTATATTAGTAATCATGAAAATGATTATAATATAATCTTAGGGGGAACATTCCTAAATAGTTTGGATCAATATAATATCCAAAAGAAGGAATCCAAATAACTTTAGGGGATAAAACTTGTTTTATTCCAAAAATCTAAATGCCTAAAGAAACCTCTTTTAGGGTATCAGTATTCGTAGAATTCACAACCTACGAAACAAAACTAACTTCTTGTTGTCAAATAGATAATGGGTCAGAAGCTAGTTTGGAAAAATCCTTTTTAATAAAAAATTAGGATACAAATAGTAATAATAATAATATCACCTTAATATGTTTTATAGAAGACAAAGAAAAATTAACACATGAAAAAAAAAACATAGCAATAATTTTAGGATCTAAAATTGTCTCTATAAATCATATTTTTGCACATGAAAAGCTTAACACTGATCTACTATTAGGAAATGATTTATACAACAGTTTCAAAATTATCATCAGACAATATATGGTTAATTTTAAAACCCCATGTAATCAATTCATAAAAATTCAAGGAAACATAATCCTTAAATTTTGATAAAAGAAAATGGAGTCTTTAAAAAGAAATTTTTAGACACCCCAAAAAATTACTCTTGTAAATGTCTCAATTTAGAGAAGATAAAACAAAACTTACAAGCTTCTTATGGAGAAAATCCATTAGAAAAATGGAATAACAACCATGAAAAGACAGTTTTAATTCTTAAAGATCCTAGTATCATAGTAAGAGTTAAACCAATTTTTTATAATGAAGAAGATAAAACTGAATTTAAAATTCAGATACAAGAACTCCTTAATCTTAAATTAATAAGAGCAAGTAAAAGTCCTCACAGCAGTACTGCATTATTGTAAGAAATCATACAGAACAAAAAAGAGGAAAAGCACGCATGGTTATTAACTATAAAGAACTAAATAAAAGTTGTGTTTTTGATGAATATTTTATTCCAAATAAAAACAATCTAATTAATCTTTCTAAAGGAAACATCTACTTTTCAAAATTTGATTGCAAAAGTGATTTTTGGAAAATTAAACTTTCAAAGGAATCAGTCCCTCTAATAGCATTTAGCAATCCTAATGGACATTACGAATGGTTAGTAATGCCATATGGATTGATGAATGCACCCCATATTTTTCAAAGAAAAATGGATAAAATATTTTCAGAGAAAATTTTTTTAATAGTCTATATAGATGACATTTTAGTATGTTCTGAAACATACCAAGAACATTTAACACATTTGAAAGAATTTTCTAAACTTTGTGTTAAAAATGGAATCATTTTAAGCCAAAGAAAGCTGAAATAAGCAAAAATGAAATAGAATTTTTAGGAATGATAATTTCAAAAAATGGGATTGAGAAACAAGCTCATATTTCAAAGAAAATAACAGAATTTCCTGATAAATTAACAACAAAATAAGAAATACAAAGGTTTCTTGGTTGTTTGAATTATGCAGGAGAATTTATCCCAGATCTTGCAAAGAAGAGAAATCCTTTGCAAAAACTCATTAGGAAGTCAAACCGACTTGGATGGACTAACGAACATACTATTTGTGTTCAAATATTAAAAGAAGAATGTTCTAAGCTACCAAAGCTTAGGTTACCAGAACCAGAAGATAAGTTGGTTTTACAAACTGATGCCTCCAATTATCATTGGGGAGCCTTATTACAAACAGATTTAAATGAAATATGTAGATATACAAGTGGTACTTTTAACGATGCTGAAGTTAACTATTCCACTGATGAAAAGGAATTATTGGCAGTAGTAAAAGGAATACGAAATTTTTTTGCATTTCTATTACCTAAACCATTTGTTCTTAGAACAGATAACACTCAAATATCAGGATTGATATTTAACAAATTACCTTCAAAACCACAATATAGAAGGTTACACAGATGGAAAGTAATATTGTTACTTTACACTTTTAAGATTGAAAATATTAAAGGATCTAATAATCTTTTTGCAGATTTCCTTTCAAGAAACGTTCAATATGGAAGATAGAACAAAGGTATCGACCAAAAGAATATGGCAAAAGATGAATGACATTGACGATGCCCTAAATGAAAAAAGAAACATGTTGTATAGCATAAGACACGAACTCATATCCTTGACAGAGAAACAAGGAAATTACAATTTGAACTAAGTCGGCTTAACACCAAACAAGCTGACAATATAGAAGAGTTCCAACTTCTCTGTCTAGATACCAGACCGAAGGATAACAAAGTGGCAGGAGATGTCCCACTAGCACTTAGTGCCAAAAATATCTCCATGGTAAAGCTGGATATGCCAATAGCAGAATCCTCAAATGAAGTTAAACGCCGAGCAAAGGGAAAATTTCCTAACAAAGTGGCAGGAGATGTCCCACTAGCACCTAGTGCCAAAAACATCTCGGCAGTATGCTCGGATATGCCAATGGCTGAACCTTCAGAAGAAGTCAAACGCCAAGCAAAAACACAGAGAAAATTCTCTGAAATAGTCAAATCAGTAGAAACTCAAACAACTTCTAAAATATCAAAAAAAAGGACTAACTTTTCATCAAAAAAATAGTTTGTTTCTTCTTTTCAGGTAGGAAAAATCCATCCAAAGGAGGAAGAGTATCTGAAGTCTACAAAATAAATTTACAATCTTCTAGAAACATGCGGAGAAACTTATGGATTCTTAGAATCACAAAGTCTATATCCAAGGATTAGCATATTTCCAGGAAGACCAGCGGGTTTCACAGCCCAATTATTTGAATTCGACTACCTAGACCAAGTTTATTCCAAACCAGATTTATCTGAACTAGAAGGATTGCCCATACATCTGACAAGTTCAATCAAGAATTTTTCCGAAAATGATGTTGTTTATTGTAGGTTCTTCAGTATAGATACGAAATCTTAAGATGACCAAGTATATTTTCCTATAGTTAACTACATAG
>NW_025894157.1:0-4110 GCF_002878395.1 Capsicum annuum | reverse complement strand
TGTGAGAGGTAGTCATCTAACTAACATGCCCTAGAACTGAACTAGTCGGATCCAACCTATAACCCTAGCTGGAAGGGTGTCAGTACTGTGCCATAGGTAAAGACAAACTGTGAGTATACCCTCGCCGACAGGGAGTTCTTCCGTCAACCCCTCCTGATAAAAAACAAAAATGAGAAGTATAAATCCCTAAATGCATAGGGTGCATCTCTAATGATGCTGGCTAAGTAGTTCTGGAATGCAAGGATTGCTACTAAGGATCGCACCTTGCACTGGCTGATAGTGTGTTTCCTCATCCCTGGGTGCACTCGATGTTAAATACTACTCCCAACTAAATAGACACTAAAATAATTTAATGGACAGAGATGATATTGATGGTATGGTTTAGCTGAGCTGAACTGAGTTTACTGAGTTTCGTTGATCAATGGAATACTACTGAGATCTGAGGACTGACTAAGAGTACTAAAGTTACTGAGATTTCTGGGTTGCTAAGCTTTCCTGAGCCACATGACTTACTGAGTTCTATGTATTATGACTTGACTAAGGATATCATGAAAACATGAAACTGGCTCTAGGCACACAATTATATTTTTTAGGTACAAGTACCCCCAAGACTTGATAGAACAAAACTGACACAACATGACTTGACTCTTCGTGAACACATAACCAATATTCATAATTCATAATTCATAATAACATAAGGTGGAGGATTTTATACTACACATGGTTCTCAAAGTCTTATACATGGAAGGCAATGCATATAACGACATGCCATAAGTCCATCAATCTTGTTTCATGAACATTCCATCAAAAATCATAATGCATAAAAATATCATAAAAGTTATTATTTTCATAATGGTGTATCATGCGTTTGTCATTTAGGTCACAATTTAACTATAATACATGATTTCTAGTCTTTTAGACATTTTATCAAACATCTTACATGCTCAACTTAGGCATAGGTGTAATCATCAAATTATTCATCTTGAACAACTAAATTTACATGTTTCCAACTCATATGATATCATAGATTCATAAAAACACATAAATATTCCAACTTAGAAATCATTTAACATCAATAACATGAACATAATCCATTCACCACATAAATATCATGATATAGAATTTAAAATAGGGTTGTCTTGGGCTTCATGGATGAAAGGAATCCATGAATAAATACTATGCATACCTTAGCTTATGATTCTACGATGATTAACGGAAAGATTCTTGAAATTAGATGGTGAATTGCCTTGGAATTGAACCTCCTATGAAAATCCTAGGGCTTTTTCTTGAGAATTTTTGAGTGAAATTGAGTATAAGTTGCTGAATTATGGCAAAATTTCGTGTTACTAGGCTTATATAGGGTGGGGAAATTGACCAAATTGCGCTTAAGACATGGACATGTAATGCTGAAAACTAGGTACAAAGGCTACATAAAGGGCGGTGCCTTTGGTAGAGCCTTTTATGCCTGGGCGGCGCATTTGGTAGCGCTTTGTGGAACCTGGGCGACGCCTTTGGTTTTGAATATCCCACAAAGGCTATACCATGGGCGGCGCCCCTTCATAACCATTGGCTACTTGTTCGAAATACAAATGAGCCCTAAACGGATTCTAAAAATTCTGAACTCACCCGAAATGTACTCTTGCCTTGCTTTATTGTAATGAAACTTGAAAATTTTAAAACAGATGTCGGGAAGGTCATCAAATAATTCCCCGAAGTTTGGAGGCTTAAAATGAGACTAAGTGTTGAAACTTATCAAAATTTTCTAAGTGTTGGATATTTTAAAGAGTTTCAATGAGCTAAAAGAGCTAAATTTAACCGTAAGATTTTGTGGGGTCTTACACTAATTCAGTTTCAAAAGGGTCTAGGGGCACTTTGGTCACTTTCCCTCACCCAAATCTGCCCATAACACTTAATTTCAGCCCTCAAAAGCAATATACCCTAAATTATTCATCTTTTCTCTCAAAGAAAAACCCTAGCCTCCTCAAGAACACCAAGAACTTCATCAATTTTCTTCAAGAAAAGCATGAACTCAAGTTTCCTAATTCAATAATGCTTTCAATATTGCGTTTCTCCTTCAAGATTTAAATCTTTAAGGTATGTGGGTGTTCATCCATGGATCCTCTTTCACCCATGGATCCCAAAAATCTTTTTTTTTAATTAAAGAATGAATTTTTCATTATTATGGTATTTTGTATGTTCAAGAGAGGTTGAATTTTATATTTTCCTGATGTTTAGCAATATTCTTATGTTTTAAATTCATTCCTTTCACATGTTTGATGAAATACACATATCATGCTAAGTCAATTTCAAGACGAATCCCCAAGTTATGAATTTTACCATGTAACTCTATTGTTCTCTTATGTTTAAGACATTTTTACGTTCAAGCTATGAACTTTACTTGTTTTGATGAAACGCGCATGTCCAATTTCAAGCGAATTATATGTGAATTCCCCAATTCATGATTTTAGTTATGTAATCATGTTATACTCCCATGTTTAAGATATTCCCATTTCTATGTTCATGATCCCCATGTGTTTGAAGAATTGTCCCATGTTAAAGCCTTAATTGGTAATTTTTAATATTGAATTCATGCTTTTGCCACATGCATAAAACTATCCCCATATTTAGCTTAAACCATGAATTGTAAGTGTTTTATGAAATGCTCAAGTGATGGATTTCTTTAAAAAATGACTATTTATCATTTCCTCAAAGCCTTAGTATGGTCTTGTTGTTATTGTTATCGAGTCCTGGGGGTTATGAATACTAAAAATTTAGTTGTTGTCTAGTTTATCAGAATATACAAAATGATTTTAGCTATACCATAGGATATATCATTTAATTAGTAATATGGTTAGTTGTGAGTCCAATTAAGTTATATCAATCCAATTTCAGTTCCATTATCAGTTATACATTAATAATTATCTCAGAATCCATAAGCACTGTTATTTTTAGAATACTATGACCTGATCTTATCAGTTATTAGTTATCAATGCATAGACCAGCTAGTATTTCAGGGTCTTTCAATTAGGAGTAGGTTTTAGCACCGAGTAAATGCAGGGATGGCGGCTTCCTCATCAGTTAGGCAGAATCATTAGTAGCATTCCTTGTATTCTAGAACTATGTAGCCAGCATAGGATATTAGAAGTCACCCATCAGTTTAGGCTTGACTATTTCGCAGGGGTAACTCATCAGTTTAGGCTAGACACCCTTAATCCTTCGGGACAATAAGTACATCAGTATAGTAGATCCATACTGCTAGTGTTAGTACCCGTGGCACAGTACTAACACCCTTCTAATTGGGGTTACAGTTTGGACCTTGATTAGCTCAGATTGGGGCATTTTAGTTAGATGATATCTCCTATATTTTCAATTTCAGACTTAGTATAGAACTCAGTTTAGTTCTACATAATCAGGATTGTAAAAAATAATCACCGAGTTCTAGTTAACTCTATTATCAGTAATCTCAGCTATCAGTTACTTAGTTATCAAGACTTAGTATTCAGATCCAGTATGAGCTCAGTTACTGTCTAAGTCATAGTCTCAGTCTAGTAATCAGATCTGTAACATTGTTTTAGGTTGACTTGACTATAGCGCACAATTATCAACTATTTAGTTATCAATATTTTAGTACCTCAGTTTACAACTATTACGTAATTATGTTATATGCTTGGTCTTTTATTCTAAAAAAATATTGTTTTCATGAATTCATGCAAAGTTATCTCATGTAACGCAGTCAGTCCCTACCTCATATCCATAATACTCTATAGTTTCTGTCTAGTTATTCAGACTAAGTATAGTTTAGACTGACATGCCCAGTATTTAGCTATCAAACATTTAGTTAATCAGATAAGTTATTATGTTTATGCATTCATGCTCAGTGTGATTGTATATTCAGATCCTCAATTTATGTTAGTCTCCATCACGTAAATCATACCTAGTATTCATATAGTATCCATGTTTTTCTCTTATCCCAGTTTCAGTTATACTTATATCATTAAAGTAAATTTTTACAAAAACTAAGTGTAGAGATTCACTATCTTATCAAAGAATGTTTGTCACTCATGCTTAAGATATTTCAATTTTCAATTTATTTCGGACTATTAGTGAGTG
>NW_025894156.1:0-3108 GCF_002878395.1 Capsicum annuum | reverse complement strand
GGGGATCAACCCACACCACCACCTATTCAAGAAGATCCCCTAAATGAACATGTTTCTCACATCGAATTCAGGGCCGCTTTCACAGCTTTGGCCATTCTCCGGCTGTAGTGAATAACTAGCAGGTTGTTTCCCCAGCCAATACTGTGACGAATACAAATGCAACTAGGATTCGACACTTCCCTCAAATAAATCCTCCATTGTTTTTTGGATCCAAGTTTGAGGAGGATCCACAAGAGTTTTTGGACTTTGTGTAGAAGGTGACTGACATTATTGGTGTCACTTCGAGGGAGAGTGATAGCTTAGCTACTTATCAGTTACAATGAGTATCTCATACTTAGTTCAAGTAGTGGAAGGAGGACTAACGTGTTGAGGCAGTGCCTATAGAATGGGAAGTGTTTTCCAAGGGTTTTTTAGACCCATTCTTCCTAATTGAGTTGAGGGATGCTAAGCTATTGGAGTTTATAAATTTGAAGCAGGGTGGCCTGACTGTTAAAGAGTACTCGCTCAAGTTCACCCAGTTTGTGAGGTATGCTCTGACCATGGTTGTTAATTCTATGTCTAGGATAAGAATGTTCATGCCTGGAGTTTTTGAGGAATTGGTTATAGAGTGTAGGATATCTATGTTGATCAAGCATATAGATCTCTCTAGGTTGATGGTCCATGCTCAACAGTTTGAGGAGGAGAAATGTAAGGAGAAGGAAAGGGAGAATAAGAGGGCCAGAATAGGTAGCTTCAACTTTTCCCAGTAGAGGTCTGATGATGGAAATAGTTCTCAGTTTTGGTAGAAACTTAGCTCCATCCCCATCTTCAGCCAGTGCCTAAGTTTAGGCAGGATAGTCGGGATAGAGCGCTAGGATGTAAGTCCTAAATTTGTGTAAATAGTCTTTATACCAATACCCTTTGTAGAAAATATGGCAAGAATCATCAGGGTAAGTGCAGAGCGGGTAGTAAAGCATGTTTTTGATATGGCAAGTCAGGACACAGGATAAACGAAGCCTATTGGGTATACCAAAAGGTAGAAGTGATCTTCAACAGGGCCAGAATAATCCTTCAGCAGCCCCAGGAAGCCGCTCTCAGTAGGGTGCCACCTCCAGTGCCACCAGTGGACAGCATCAAAACTGACTTTATACTCTCCAGACTCAACATGATTAAGAAAGTTCTCCTGATGTGGTTTCAAGTACGTCACAATACTTCCATCTTCATATTTATACATTGTTCGACCCTGAAGCTTTACTTTGTTTTGTGACTCATTATACAGCTATAGACTTCAGTGCCAGTCTTGAGTTTATAGCAGAGCCTTTCTCAGTATCTACCCTAGTGGATAATTCTATTGTAACCAAATGGGTATACAAAAACTGCTCGATAACAATATTTCAGAAAGTTAATTTAATTGACCTTCTGGAGTTAGAGATGACTAATTCTGATTCCATTCTCAACATAGATTGGTGCCACTCATGCTATGCCTCAGTTGATTGTAGAAATAGAATTGTCCAGTTCCAGTTTCCTAATGAACCCGTTATTGAATGGAGGGGTATTACTTTAGTGCCTAAGATTTTATTTATCTCTAATCTTAAGGAAAGGAAAATGATATCCACAGGATACATTTAACATCTCATCCAAGTCAAAGACTCAAATTCTAAAACTTTGAGTCTTATGTTAGTTCTAGTAGTGAATGAATTTCTAGAAGTGTCCCCTGAAGATCTTCCCAATGTTCCTCTCGAAAGGGAAATTGACTTCGGAATAGATCTCCTTCTAGATACCCAGCTTATCTAAATTCCACCTTACAGGATGGCTCCAACTGAGCTTAAGGAATTAAAGATATATTTAAAAGATCTGTTAAATAAGGGTTTTGTTAGGCGTAGTGTTTCTACATAGGGTGCTCTAGTTCTCTTCGTGCGCAATAAAGATGGTTCCTTCAGATTGTGCATTGATTACCATCAGTTGAACAAAGTCACAATCAAGAATTAATATCCTCTCCCCAAGATTGATGACTTGTTCAACAAACTTCAGGGTTAAAGCTATTTTTCTACAATAGACCTCAGATTCGATTATCAAATGGACTAACAGCAGATATGCCTGATCAACATTTATGAATATCCTACAATAAGAGACCCAAAAATAATAGTTATTTAATTTTAGTCCTAAATGCTTTAAGTTATTATTTTACTAAGAAAAATAGCACTAGCAGATTTAAATTTTATGTCGTTCTTAGAGGACAGATTCAAGGAGCTTTTCAAACATCGATAGACGTGATGGACTCTATAAAAGACTACAAAAAACCTCTCTATAAAGGTTTCAATGACCTCACAGAGGCATTAGATTATGCCCGAGCAAATCTAGGGTCAAACTATTATATTACTCCATCTTTAAGACCAAATATGAAAGAAGTTCCCCAGTATAATATCAAAAAAGACATAAATAAAATTATATTCTGAGATCATTGCTCTTCGATGACCAAAGCTTTTTAGAAGACTAAATCATGAAAATGAGACTCTAACACAAGATAATGAGAACCTTATAAATGAAAAAGGACAAATGATTGAACATATAGGAATTTTACAAGATCCTGTTAAGGTTCTTCATTATGAATTATCTCAGCAGACTCAGCAAACCTATGAAACTCCAATAGTTTCAAAGAGTTCTCCATCTCCTTTAAAAATAAATAAGAAGGGTGTGTATTTCCCAATGAATGTAGAAAAACCTACAGTATCAGGTAATGATACAGCGGAACAAACAAAAGAAATAGTAATGAAAAATCCAAAGCCTGAGCCAAGATCTAGGATTTTCTCAGGAGAAGAAACAAGACCCATAACTGGAACAAGACTAGGCCTATCAAGTGGAGATAGTGAAGAATATGATACAACAATGAAAGATGACTATAACTCAACTATGGATTAATTCTCTAAACGATAACTCTGAAATAAGTTTCAATCCAAAAGCATTACACAATTTGGAAATGTAAGCAGTGACGATACTCATAAAAGATAAAATTTAAGACATAAGCAATGATGTAAAGGATAAAAGACTAATGCTTCATAAAAGACTAATGCTAAGTGGAAAACAAATGGATAGATATGAATTAAAAAGAAAACAAAATCATGTGATGAT
>NW_025894155.1:0-4194 GCF_002878395.1 Capsicum annuum | reverse complement strand
AACCAATACATAATATTTGATAGATTGTAGCAACGATATACCATTGAATTTACATAGTCTATCATAGACAATGCGTTAAGTCGATTACAACTGAAGGTTAAATTCCATAGAAATGAACATTTATCCCTAAAGCAGTAGCTTTACAACTGAAGCAAAAAAAAAGGTTGTCTACGATTTGTTGGCCATTTTACATGTGGTTCTTTTGTGCCCGAATTTCTTGCATATCGAACACCTGTTCCTCATTTTGGACATGAATGTCTCACTGACGCCCTTAGTGCATTTGACTTTCTTCCTTTCGAGTTTGCAATCGTAGGGGTATGGAGAAATATTACTGTCTTGCACTTTCTGTGGTACAGTCCATTCGGCCTATGGAGGGACAACGTTAATAGCTTTTGAGTATGCGAGAAGGTAAGTATCATCTTTATATATTGGCAGAGAGTACTCGTAGATGGAGTTTTCATAACCTACACCATCGCCATACTTTGCTCGCAAAGCTTCCATCGCATGTTCGCACGGTATTTTCACCCAATAAAATTTCCGACAAGAACAACTCCTCTCCAATAGATTGACCTTGGGAGTAACACCGTTGTCGAACACCGTGAATTGGTTGAGACCCCATTTGCATTAGTCATATACAAGGAATCACTCGCACTCTTGTTATCCCTTAGAATCATTTCCGCACAAGGCACAAATATGTTGTTTTGACCATCGACAAAGGCATGCCACTCCCTAAAATTTTCACCAAATTTTCTAGCAATTGAATTGAATATGTACGGCACGGGGTACTCCCGTTCATCCATCAACACCAAATTGAGCGACTCGGCGATGTTTGTGGTCATCACATCGTACCTATTACCCGGGAAGTGTGCTCTACTCCATTTCTCAAAACCATACATGTGCTGCCTCAGGGCTATTATTCTTCAATTCGGAAAAATGCTTGCTAAATTCATCAACAGTATATGCCTTTGTCGCGGTATAGAATAGATAAAGATGTTCTTCACAGTACTGATTTACGCGCAGATTTTCAGCGAGATGCCTCATGCAAAGTCCATGGTGTGCACGACTGTAAACACGAGAGAAGGCATTGGCAATGATGATGTACCTGTCGGAGATGACACATAGATTTGGTTCATCTTCTATGATAGACTTCAACTTCTGGAAGAAGAACGTCCAAGAAGCATCTTTCTCTTTATCGACGACACAAAAGACAATTGGAAAGATGTGATTTTCTGTGTCCTGTGCAACTGCACTCAGCAACACGCCCCCGTACTTTTCATATAAATATGTGTCATCGACGGCAATTACCTTTCTCATGTGGGCATATCCCCGTATGCAAGCTTCGAATGCTAAGAAGTAGTAAACGAACGCTCCATTATTCTGGTTTACCATGATAGAATAGGAAGACCCTGGATTCAACAACTCCACTATGTGGGAAAAAACCGGCAAGCAAGCATATCCGTGCTCCGGTGTCCCGCGAATGATGTTCTTCGCAATTACACTTCCTTTCCAACACATCCAATAGCTTCCGTGGCAATGCAACTCCTTGAACATAATCCTTTGTATTTCGTTTATGCTTGGACCCTTACCATCCCGAAAATGATTTACGCATAGTGAAGCAATCAATTTGGAGGATAATCTCTTATGCCTATAGGTGGCGTGTTCAACACCGCATGTATGCAATCCGACATACTTATATATGCAAAATCTGCACGAGGTTTCATACTTCATTGCCCTCAACAACCAGCCACAACTACGAGATAAGCATTTTGCCTTCAAGAATTTGTAGCAGTTCTTCTCCAAACAATAATCAAAACACTGTCTCACCGTTGCTGCGTCTAGTAACATTTTGAGCTCTTTCTTATCGGCAAATGTTTGATCGAGATGGAAATTGGCTCCGTCATTGAAGGAATGTCCCGGTTGTGATCTCGTTCCTCGGTATTCTTCTTCGACTTGCGAGTCCAATGAAACCTCTTCCATATGCATAGGATCATCTTTTGTATTAATAGGTTGATCGTCATCGTTCTCGTAATCACTAGAATCATCGTCGACTTTCAGGCACAGAGGTGGGGGTTCTAATGAATTTACCAGTCCTTCGACGAACCTCTCAGCTACATTTATCCTCAAAATAGGCCTAAAGCCATCTGCATCGATATCCATCATGTACATCAGCACACGTACATCACTATTTATGATCGTAGGATTCACCTTTTCCCTCGAATTCATTAGATAACTAATCACCACGTCGCCCGATGCACAATCTAGATTCCCGCTCTGCATTACGCTTGCATCCAATTCGTCGTACGAACTATTGCGGCGAACAGCAACGGGGATTGTCACCTTCGTAAAAGATCTCCATTTCCAGCATTTAGGAGTCTCCAACCATTCTCTCATGAAATCACCAGAAACTAGAACAAATTCTGCAATATATATCATGGAATTAGGCTTTGGTCTATGGTAGATTATGCTTATGGTCTATATCGGGTTATATTCATGGTCGATGAATGACAATCAGTGGTCGATGACTGGGCATCTATCCGTATGAAAATCGTGAAATTGCAAATATTGCTTCTAATCTACGATCCTTGGGTTTATGGAATAAAGAAATGAACTTGGAGTTGCCTGAGCTGCTGTAATGTACTTTCTAAAGTGGTTTTGAGTAATGTGAATGGTTTCAAGCTTTTTAACAATGGTTGAGTGGTATGTTTGAGAAGATACCAAACAAATGGGGTAACAATGGGTGCAATGGACAAGCTTATAATGTTTGTGGACTGATTTAGAGCAGATCGCCGGAAATAACGCCGGAAAAGTGGTCGGAATCGGAGCTTTTTGGAGGGAAAACAACCACCTACTATTTTTAGCTTTTGGATTTTTTAAGTGAATTATTATAAAATTTGTGGGTGAAGTTGTTAAGTTGGAAAAGTTAATGATGATGTGAAATTAAATGTCTTTTTGACAAATTATTCATCAAGTTTGTAACTTTGGCAAAAAAGTTTTCCACGGTGTCCTTTTGGCAAATTTGCCCAAGTGACTGTTGATGAGTTGATCGAATTGGCACATAAATATAGCAATCGGACCATGCTCGTTGATGATCGTTACCGGTTGAAACTCGGTCAAGTTTCATATGTCTCACAAGTACAAGCAAATAAATTAGAATGATAGGTATGCCATGGGGAGTACTCTTCTCACTCAGAACTGCAATTTTGGAGCTCCAATCATAAAAAAGATGCCATGCAAGCATATGTTTCACTTTAACCGCATGAAAAATTGGTCAGAGAGAAACACAGGTTGCCCAACTTTAAATGCATATGCAAAATATGCATGTTTTCAATAGTTTAGCTAAAAATTATTCATGCTGTTAATAGTTTAGCCAAAAATGCCCTTATTATTATACACTGAAATAAAATAAAAAATTTAGTTACCACCAATGAAATTAACTCTCGCTTTAAACAATCAAAAGAAAATAATAAAGTAAGAGGAATGGATGGAAAAGAATGTGGTTTTCGAATTTAGGCTAATTTAGTGGCTAGAATCATTACAGACAAAAATACCTTTTCCGATTTCGAAAAAGGGTCAAAAATATCCTTAATATATTAAAAATGACTCAAAAATGTCCTTCTTCCGTCTATTGATTCAAAAATGCCCCTCCATCCATTTATTTGGGTCAAAAATGTCCTTAACATTAAATTTAAGTCTAAAAATGTCTCCTCCTTTTAACAAATTTTAATGTGGAATATAATTTTTTAAGTTAAACGTATGATATTATTTTTATTGGTCCACATGTAATTACACCCAAATTTTAGCCCATTAAACCAAACGAATTTAAAAAGACCCAACATTTCTTCTCCTCCAGCACACGATCTTAAGGTCACTACCCACTACCTGCCATTTTCTCTCCTCACGTTGTATTAAAAATTTGTATTGCCTTGAACGTTATACTTTAATCTTACATCATTTGATGTGATTTAAGCAATTGAATCGAAGCAAAAAAAAAAAAAAATTAATAAATAACCGAGATATGTTACAAGAAGCAAGAAAAGGGAGTTTGAGAAGCAAATTGCAGTAAATAAGGAGTGCTTTTGAAAATTGGGTTTCAAATTTGATTTATGTCAGTGTGAAGTTCTTAAAAAGAAAGAGGCAAAGAGCATCGAAAAGAAAATCCCATGCCAACTAAGCAAGGCTCCAATTGATCAAAAT
>NW_025894154.1:0-4719 GCF_002878395.1 Capsicum annuum | reverse complement strand
ACTTCCACTTTTTGTACCAAGTGTGAGCCACATCTTGCAACAGGTATACGGCTAACTCAACACTCTCAACAGAAGTAACTCCCATGATATCAATGACCTTCTAGACTTGGTTAATGAATTCCTGAGGGTCTTCATTGAACTTAGACTCGTGGAAAGATGGAGGGTTCATTCAGGTGAAGTCCTGAATCCTAGATGCGGCTGAGCTGACCATTAGATTGGCTGAAATAACTGGTGTCCATTCATACTAGCCAGCCACAGACTGAGCAAGTATGGTGAATATGGCTTTAAACTCCATATGGGAAATATGTTAGCCCAAATGATCTTCGGGATGAGGAGCTGGCTGGTTTCTTCTCTTTGGAGTCTTATTCTGAAATAAGAGAAGAATGAATTATACTAAGAGTTTAACTTGAGATTGTGCTCACTAGAACGACATGAATATTGAAATAAGGGAAAATGTTCCTAAAACATCTTATAGCCTCCTGCACATAAATGTGGCACGCAATACACCCATGTACAAGACTCTACTAGATGTGGCTTTCAGACTTCCTAGGACTGTATTGAACCTTAGGATCTGATACCAAATTTGTAATGCCCCGATCATCTGAACCGAAATGCTACACGGTGTTCATGACCCTGAAGGACCACAAGCTAACCCATGACTGATATCTGTGCCTGTACACTACATATTATACATAAAATAATACGAAAAGCATGCACAATAGGCCATAAGGTTCAACTGAAATAATATAACATCCATACGGGTGAAAAATACCCATAACAACTAAAATTTGAATCAAAACTAAACATAAGTCTAAGCTAAATCCAAAAGCCTCTAAGTACTGGCTGAATAAGGATTTGAAGGAACATGTCTCCAACTAACTCCATGAAGATATAGCTAACTGAAATAATAAATGAATAAATCCAATGATATCATCCACGAATGAAGAAGACTCACTGTAAATCTGCAACTGGATATGCTACTGCTACTGCTGATCTGGAGCTCGTGTCTTTGGACCTATGGTGTAACATGAAAAGAAAGCACCATAGTGAAAATATGGCAGTACGTGGGAATATACTGAGTATATGAGTGAGGTAGGCTAAATACAAAAAGGTTTACATGCATGAACAATGCTAACTGACTGATATGAATGTGAGAATGCAAACATACATACATAGTAACTGAAATCGTGAATACGTGATAGCTAGATTTGTATGCTAATACATGGTTTACTGATAACTATCATGACTGATACAAGGAATCTGATAACATGAACAATTGTGTCTGAAAGTCCTGAATCTGATGGAACTATCTGAGTTCCATACTGTAACTGAGTTGACTGTATTTGATATTCTTGATATACAAAAATTTGAATAACTATCTGAGTTCTTTTACTGACACTGATACTAAAACTGTGGGAGGTAGTTGTTTAACTGACATGCCCCGTATGTGCCATTATGGCTATGTTGGAGTCCAATCTCTGCCCTGACTGGGAGGGTGTCAACACCGCGCCACTGTTAAGGACAATTATGGGTAACCCTCATCTGACAGTGTTCCCAAAAGAGAACGATGGGGCCCTCATCTGACAGTGCTAAGCCACTTCATCAACTCTCATCTAATAGTGTTGATGTCTCAACCTATGCTGGCTACATAGTTTTTGAATGCAAGGTTGACTACTTAGAATCACACCTTCATCTGGCAGTGTGTCTTCCCATCTTTGGGTTCACTCGGCGCTAACTTCTACTCCCATCTGAAGAGACTGTACATGAATAACTGACTGAACATGATTTAACTGACTGTACGTTAACTGAACTTACTGAATTCCATTGACTGACAGAATACTACTGATATCATAAGGTTTTCCTGAGTCTCTTGACTGACTGAATTCTACTGAATCATGGCTTGAGTTCAGATATCGTGAAACATGACATGGCTCTAGGCATACAGCTATATTTTTTGGGTGCGAATACCCCCAGGACTCGATAGAAGGAAACTGACGCACATGACATGACTTGATCACAAGATTGGAGTCTATAATTCATAATATCATAAGTAGGGGATATAATACTTCATGTAGTTATTCAACATCTTAAACGTTGTAGGGAATACATGGATATATTTCGTGTATATATTCTATATCTCCATTATCATACATACTTCATACCACAACAATAGCAACACATCAATAGCATGGAATTCATATTGAAGTATATAGCTCACATAGACTTGTCATTTAGACATCATGGAACCATTTAAACATGAATTTCTAGCATCCCAAGCATTTTATCAAAAACCTTGCATGCATTATTTAAGGCATAGGTGTGTTTCATAACTTGCACCATATTACACCACCTAAAGTTCATAGTTTTCAACTAACAAACATATATATTCCATGAAAACACCTTGAGATATCATGTTGAAACTTAAACAACAATCATCAACATGTACATGCTCATATCACCACAAAAAGTTCACAAAATAGTATTTAAAACATGGTTCTAGAACTCTATGAGCGAAAAGGATCCATAGATGAATACTACGCATACCTTAGATTAATAATCCATGAAGATTGTAGTAAAATAAGCTTGGAATTGGAAACCCCCAATTGAACCCTAGACTTGTTCTTGGCTGTTCTTGAGAGTAATTGAAAAAAAGCACTATATTTTGGTCTCTTGGAGCTCAAATCCCGTGTTAATAAGCTTATATAGGGGTGGAGAATGACCAAAAATCCCTTAAAAATATGGAGGTTGAGTGCAAAAAAACTAGGTAACCATCGGACTTAGCAGGCGATGCCTGGATTAGTCCACCGCTATAAACAGGCGACGCCTGCGGGTTTATCGCGGAGAGCTACTGTTTGGCAAATCCAAACGTACCCTTACGCTATCCAAAAAATTCTGAAACTTACCCAAAATGTACTACGACCTTTCCCCATCGCAACGCAACTTGAAAATCCAAAAACGGTCAGAAAGGTCGTCAAATAAATCTCCGAAGTTTGGAGGTCTAAAATGAGACTAAGTGTTGAACTTTATCAAAATTTGCTAAGTCTTGAAGCTTGTCGAACCAAATGAGGTGAATTCGGACGCAATGATTTTGCTGGGTCTTACATCATAGTAATCTAAAATGATCATATTTTGTTATGTATATGATTGAAGGGAATATTTTTGAAATAACATCATATGAAAAAGAATGATTACCTAGTTATCCGATGAAATGATAGATAAACTCAAAATACTTATTTTATATATATACTTAGAGATATAGAAATTGTAGACATAAAAAAATAATATGGGAAAAGATATGGAATTATGAAGAAGAAGAGTTATAAAATTCTATAGAAAACTTACACTTATATAATGAAAGATATTGTTCATACCTAGATAGTTATTAGTCAGATGGATATTATACAGATTAAAAAACGTTAGAATATATTAAAAGAGTTAGGGAAAAACAAAGTTGGCAATACGAAGAAATTAATTATAGAAACCAGCTTAGAAGAAGAAGAAAACAATTAAAAGAAAGATTAATTTGGAAACAACTAGAATTAAAAGATAGTTTAGAATATGATTTAGACATAGAATTATTCATAGAAGAAAAAGACAGAATAATTAACGAAATAGATAACCTAGAATTTGATATTAGATATAGCACAATTAGAATAAATTATTACAAAGAAATTTGCAGTATTACAACTGCTTTAGGATAAAATGATATTAATTAACATGATAGAACTAGTAAGTACTAGTTATCCACGCAAGTTATCCCCAGCCCCTACAATTGTAGGGGGTGCGGATAACTTGCGTGGATAACTAGTAGATAACTAGTATTCTTAACTTCTCTAAAAAAAATTATTTTTAATTTATTTATTTTAGTTTTATTAATGTTCATATCTTGGGGGGTGATTAGATGGTATTTGATTAAATGTTTTTACTATAATATTCTTTAGTTTTTTCTCTTAGTATCTGTAATTCTTATATATTATTTTGAAGGTATTCAAAATATTCTATATCTTTTGTTCTAAAATATTCAATTAAATTCTCTTTCATAAGTATTTCTTCTAATCTTATTTTTTCCATATCTTGTCTCTAATATTTTAAATATTCATAGTTTATCATTTTAATCTGAATAATACCAATATGAATAATAATTTCTACCATAGAAATCTATATTTTCTAATTCATCTTCTATCAAATTAGTATTTAGTAACTCATCTTTAAAATCAAATATCTTTTCCCATATGAGTTTCTTTATATTTGTTATTTCTATATTCTCAAGTATATACAGAACAAGTATCTTAAATCTATCTATCATCTCATCAGATAAATAGGTAGTCATTTTGTTTCATATGATGCTTATTTCAAAACATTCCCTCCAATCATAGACATAACAAAATATGATCATTTTATATTACTATGTACTATATTACTCTTAAATAATTATGTTACTCTGCCATTATTGCATGGTAGTCTGTATACTTTTCCCTTAAACAGCGCCTCTACTCTGGCTACTCCCCTATCACGGCTTTCTTTCCTCACCGGTTTCACCTTTAGGATGGCATAGTCCTTAGGGATTTTTCTCCTTTTCCTCTTTGCTAATAAACTTTGTAACATATTATTCTTCAAATAATTCTACTATATAGTATCTAACATGAACTTATTTTATCATATCATGATTGTCAGGAATTTATGAATTTAGCTATTCATAATTATAAAGGAATATACTTG
>NW_025894153.1:0-1067 GCF_002878395.1 Capsicum annuum | reverse complement strand
GAACATAGAGAATTAGAGGAGATTTCAAGATCTTAGACTCTATAGACCGAAATAGAATAACAAGAAAGGGAAATATTCCTAAATGTCTCATAGTCTCTTCCTTATAAGTGTGATGTGCTACACACCCATAAAGGTAACTCTACTTGACATGACTTTGTGGACAGCTAATGACACCAAACCTAAGCTCTGATACCAATATTGTGATGGCCCAAACCAAGACCTAGCCGTGAAGGGTATCTTAAGTCCATCAAAGACTGAAGACCACCCCTACACCAATCCAAACAGAACACAATATCCCCAATAGTGTATGAATTCTAAACATATAATAAGATAGCATAAGATAAGATCAAAGAATTTAGGATATGTCTTTAATCGATAACAACCTAAAAACAACTAACCACCACCACCACCCAAGTCCACAGTAATCCACAAAGTCTTCTAACAAAACCAAAATTAATCTAACTTGGGACATGCCCTCGACCTTGACAATGACAATGACAATAACAATGTTAATGTAAACTCTTCAATTCTAGTTTATGAAAGGAAACCGATAGAATGATCAAGTCTTTTTGGATAATGGAAGATCACCACTTCACCGTAAATGACCAACAGATCAAGCCGATCCACCTAATACTGCACAGAAAATGTAGAAGTATCTTTGGTGCCTGCATCACGTGGGGATACAATGTACGAAGATGGTTAGTAGGTTGAGACACTAGCATGTAACTCAAGTATAAGGGATAAAATAATTCCATGATCCACAATTCAAAATTATTCAAACCAATGCACATAATTATATATACATATAAATATGTCATGCCGGGAAAGGTAACAAGACTTAGCATGAAGTAAAACTTTATCCTAAACTATATAGTTCAATCTTCATAAACAAGCACCCACGAGCTATATGGGTTCAGCTCTCCCTGCTGAAAGGCCCCAGTGCGTGTTAGCCACATAAACCGGAGGTATCAAGAAACACCAGGGAATACCCCGATCCTACGTCAATCCAAGATACAATTTTATCAATGGTGTGAACTATGTACACGGTCATCAAGACCAAACCTTAC
>NW_025894152.1:0-5295 GCF_002878395.1 Capsicum annuum | reverse complement strand
CTTAGGCAGGCACCCCTCCAAAGTGCAATGGAGGACACCAACCTAGGCCATGGGCCTTCATGATCACCCATTGACCCCGTCCAGGTATGTATGTTTCTTGGTGGTCCTTGGCCCATTTATATAGTATCTCCTTACTACTATTTATCTTCTTCACTTGATGATGTGAGACTATTAGTCCTTTGACCTTCATATCATTGTCAATCGAAAATATCATATCCAAACTTGCGTCTTCATTATGAATCTTTCTATTTCTCAAATAAAAGAAGAAATGAGTAACAACAATATTGAAATTAACAAAAACTCATCTACCTGCTCGAATACAAGATAATGTAGTTTATGAATGATGGCAATTTTGAATTGTCATGTTTCAAGGTATTATTAGGAGACACTTGAAAAGTGTTATATTTTTGTTCACTTTGTTATAGTCAGGTGATATGAGTGAAAGAAATGAAGGGTAGTCGAGAATGATCCTCTACGGCTCCATGACCCCTGAAAGGCCACGGAGGCTGTTAATCAGGGTCTTTATCTCATGGTCACGATTCATCCACCAGACTAGGTTTCTAGTCTCCTTAAAACTCAAGGATACAGTGGTTCAGACCTTGTACAAGTAAGGTTTTGCCAATCAATATTGTTACAATGTAATATAAAGAAATGAAATGATTAACTTTCCGAGTTTGCATTAGGATTTAACATATTTCTGTGTTGGATTTTTGGTATGATAATTTTGATGAATGAAAAGAAGACCTAATCTAGCTTACAAATAGATTTTTTTGGTTGAAAAAGAACAATAGAGATGAAGCAGTTTTGCACCTATGCAACAATTCATAAAAGCAAAATGTTTCATTCTTTAGTTCTTCTGCAACCAAAAAAAAAAGGAAATTAGGAGAGCACCCCTCCGAAGTGCAATGGAGGTCACCAACCTAGGCCAATCGCCTTGTTGATCACTCATTTCCCCCGTCTAGGTAAGTATGTTTCTTATTTATTGACCTCGACCCTTTTTTATAGCGTCTCCTCGCGACTCTTCTGTCTTATTCACTTGACGATGTGGGATTATGGTATGATTTTCCAAGAACACAGTGCTAATCTATAAAAAGAGTAATTGACATCCTCAATGTCCAAAAGAAGCAATACGTGCCTAGTTTAACATACAAAGTGTGATTTAGAATCTTATCATTGAATCTATTGCAACTTTTTGGAATTGCAGATTCAAAATTTACTCTTTGTCGCAATTTTAGAAATTGTTATGTAGATATACACCTTGTGTCAAAAATTTTTGGATTCATTTGAACCACCCCCCTATCAAACATGCTATATGAGGCATGTCAATGACACTGTTTTTAAGGATATCTCACGGATAAAGTTGTATCCTCCAAATTCAACAAGCTTTTCTAGTATAAATTTTCAAATCATAAGCTTGTTAATGAGACAGTCCAAAGTTATACCACTTTGGATTGGATAGGGGACAACAGACGCGGTTGATTGGCCGCTAGGCCTATAGAATCAACCTATTCATCCATTAAGAGTGCCAATAATGTTATTGTGATTGAATATTGAATGTGTGGGGAGAAGAATCACAATCAAGAGGCCATGGAGCTCGACTTAGAGCTTAGATTTTTTAAGTTATTGATCCCTCAATAGCCTAAAGACTACACTCAAGGTCGAGCTACTCGACATCCTGTTCCTCATTCTTATTCCCACACATCCAATCTGCAATTACAACAGTATTGGTACTCGCAGCGGTTGAATGAGTCCTTAGACCCTTTTTATAGCATCTCCTTGCTTGTCTTTCGTCTTATTCACTTGACGATGCGGGAATATGGAGTAAATATACTTGAGTCTGCATCTTTAATATACAAAGATATGTCAGCATTGAATTTTAACATGGATAATCATACATTCATAGATCATTGTGCAAAATAGGTAGATGAAAAAAGAAGAGTTTTAAATGCCTCAAGCATCATATTTATTACTAATCCTCATCATTTTAAATTAGCAGTTACAAGTAGACATGTATTGATGCTACGAATTGAAAGGATTAAGTTTTCATACCTGCTTTGATATACTTTACTTGAGTCTCCAAGTCCTCATTTGTTATATTGCACTGAGTATGATGTTGTATATATATATTATTGTAAACATGGTCGGAGTTGGAAGTAATGTATTTGATTGAACGTGCAACAAAAGGACTCTAGTTCTTAGTGTACACGAATTGTTACAATGACCACCATATCAATCTTTTTTGCTTGCAAACTGTGGTGTCCAGGTCAGCTAGACTAATTCCACAGTATACCTACCACCTCCCACTGGCAGCAGGTAACTCTGTCCACCAAAGATGGAACAGATGGGAATATTGTGCGGGAATTTTTATTCACCACAGTATACGTGAGTGTGCGGGAATTTTTATTCACCGATATAGGATTGGACCCTCATATTATATTATCCAAGCTCCAATTAACGAGGCCTGAGTGTGCGGGTTGTAGCAAGTAATTAGGAGAGTCCCTGTATAGCCGGGGTAGTAATCGTAGGATTGTGTCAATAGGTAGGAGCCGCTAGTCAGGGGAGATTGGGTGTGGTGGGTGGCTTTGGCCTGTAAGTGTAGGTTACTACTAGGCGGGTACCCTATTCCAGTATTCATTTTTCTTATTTCTTATAGCTTATGGCTCTTAGTTCCCCTATCCTGTATTGCTCTAAGTTCTATTTTACTATTTCAGATTCTTTACTTCTGTTAAGCCACCCATCCTACTTCACGTTTCAGTACAACTTTTTTTTATTTATTATCTTGAGCTGGGGGTCTATCGGAAATAGCTACTCTACTGTCATGACCCGAACTGGGGCCCTGGCCGTGACGAGCATTCCCAAACCCGGAGGCCTGGAACGCCCTTTGTCTATCTGTTAATCATCCACATAATTCATATGATCAAAGTAATACGGAATCGGCACAATAATACGGAAACATGGTCATCAATTTAAAACAGTTAAAGTCTTGAAAACATGCCCAACAATATTTAATAAACATCTGCAACAGTCTGCGAAATCTCTACTAACATAATATCTGAATAATTGGGACAAGACCCCCAGCAGACCCAAAGCCATACTGAAATAAATACCTATTAACTAGGCCTTCCAAAGCAAAGAAATCTCACCAAATAAACTCTGAGACAACCATGTCTGTAGACAACCATGTCTGTAGACTCTATTGAGGATCTAGACCCCTAGACTGCGCCTTAGTACCTGGGAGGAAGGGGGCCAGCACAATTGTACTGGCACGCGAAGCAATCCAAAATAGAGTAATTGAACATATATATATATATAGATATATAATACGTGAGAGCAATGTTCATCAAACATTATGCATAAAATAGTTTCTAAAAAACACATGGGTACCTTCTGAAAACATGTAACCTGCCTGTAAATCTCAAACTCTAATCTGTGTATTACTTCTGAGTTAGGTGGTATCCCCTACAAGTCTGATATTCCATGAGCGATATGGAATCCGCCATTTACTCGGTGGGGAAGCCTCCAACCCGAGTATGCCGCAAGGGTTGGAGTTCCTGAATCTGATACGCACATGACACTTAAGTTAGCATATAATAATATACCCGGGTCGGCAAACCACGATTTTAGGCAATGAGTTGCTTGAACTCAAGCCCTCTTCAGGGAACCACCTAACATCTCTATATGCCTATTTTTAACCTTTTCTGTACATGAAACATTCTGAATGTCTAAAATCATAATAGTTTGAAATGTCTATTAGTCTGAGTCTGATATGGTATTGGTCTAAATTGGTATCGTCATACTAAGACTTGCAAGTCATGATTTCTGAGCCATAATACATTAAGCTAAATCTTTCATTTAAAGCATAATTTATACCACCAAAAACATGCAACTGATATAGAAGATTTCGTGTTTCTAAACTCAAGTCAAAATCATGCAAAAACTCCATCAACATATGGTGGTCTAGTGCTTTTAGCAAACCATGCACTCTTTCATTACATGCATTATGAACATTAAACATTCATGCTAGATTCCCTCTTTAGTGATTTAAAATCACCTTAAAATCATAACAAGAGTTCAATCATTTTATATTGTGTTTTTCAGGGATGCTTTGCAAAACAATTCATATGCTATGAGAAATTTGAAAAATTCACTAAAGAGGGAATTCACTGAAAATCATGCTCTCAACAAGAATTCATTCTTAAATACATGGTTTCATACATTCATATTTTCAAATCACTTTGGGGAAGGTCAAAAGACCAAAACAATGATGTTAAAACATTTAATACATGAATATATATATATATATATATATATATATATAGATTCAAAAACCCCATTCTAAAACATAATTTTTCTATGCCCATGAGAATTTAGGAAAACCCGCGTACCTCTATTTCAGAAAATAATGGGTGCTTCTTGAAGCCTATGGATTGGGGATTCCGAATCTCTAATCAATTTTGAAAACACACGGTTAAATCTTGATTTATTTGGGTTTTTAGTTTGAACAAGATACAACAAGAATACAAGGTGTATTTCACACCAAAACAGCAACAATACTTGAAGAACAAAATAAACACAAAGGCACAAGATTCAGATTTAACAATAACAACAAGAACACAAGATTACAACACAAACATAAACACGATTACAAGAAAGTAAAGGGATAGATAGATAGACCACATGAAGGTATAATCTTAAGAAGCCAAGAATGGACACTTTTGGACCCTTATCACTACACACAACAATAAAACTATCTCCTACGTGACACAAGATCGGATTACACCTTCCAAGCAAAGCAACAACAAAAGAGAATCCACCCCATTGTTGTATCCTAGTTTCGGTTTTGGTGCCTCAAAGAGAGACGACTTCTGTTCTTTGATCTTTCAAGACTCATAAATATCATCAAAAACTAAATCTAAAAACCCTACAATGTTCTTTTATAGCTATTACAAAATATAAGTTAAAATGACCAAAAGACCTTTCAAAGAGTGGGCACCCATCTAGTGTGATTTATGGGTTAATTTGGGAGCATTTTGGGCCTCTTTTACACTTCAATTGCACATTCCAAGGCTCTGGTCCAACACACACTCTCTTAAGTCCATATCTGAGATTATTCCCGCATCATCCTCTCTATCTTGAGATGAATTTGTCCACAAATTCATGGCTTCACCTCATTCAATTGGTCACTTCAAAGGAAACATACTCAAAACAATCCTCAAACAAGTCACAAAAACAAGTCAAAACAGTCCACAAAATCATGAAGAATCCGAGGGCTCAATAACAACAAGTCTCGGCCAA
>NW_025894151.1:0-4151 GCF_002878395.1 Capsicum annuum | reverse complement strand
GCGAACGGTAAATTTTCAAGATAAAATCGGTGTCCTATAACCCACAGTTTCTGGTGTGTGCCCAGGGTCCGAGCTTGCTGTGGGCTGAAAATCGATTGAGGCATGACAAGGATATTGGGAATCATCCCAGTATGGTCTGTTTAATTTTTTGTAGCCATTTGGGTGGACAAACGGACAAAACGGTGCAAACGTGGCATTTTTGGGCCAAACCGGTGTGCTAGCCCATGGTTTCGAGGGTGGGCTTAGGATCTGGGATTTATATGGGCCAAAAATTTATTGGGGTATGCCAGGGTAGTTGGGGATCGTCCCAGTGTAGTTCATTTAATTTTTTTTGGCCATTTAGGTTGATAAACAGGCGTAACAGCCCAAATGGGGTATTTTCGGGCTAAATAGGTTTGCTATAGCCCACAGTTTCAGGGGTGGGCCCAAGGCCCGGGCGTGATGTGGGCCAAAAATTGGTCGGGCTATGTCAGGGTGGTTGGAAATCGTCCTAGTGTTGTTTGTTTAATTTTTCGTGGCCATTTGGGAAGATAAACGGGCGAAACGACACGAACGGGGCATGTTAGGGAAAAATCGGTATTTTATAGCCCACATTTTGTGGGTGGGCCCAGGAATTGCCAAGGAGGTTGTGGATCATCCCAGTGTGGTCCGTTTAATTTTTTGTGGCAATTTGGGTGGACAAACGGGCAAAACAACACGGACGGGGCATTTTCGGGCCAAATAGATATGCTATACCCTACGGTTTTAGGGGTAGGACTGGGTTCCCGGCATGCTGTGGGCCAAAAATTAGTCGGGGCATGCCATAGAGGTTGGGTATAGTCCCAGTGTGGCACATCTAATTTTTTGTGGCCATTTGGGTGGACAAATGGGCGAAAAGGTGCGAACGAGGCATTTTCAAGCCAAATCGGTGTGCTATTGCCCACGATTTTAGAGGTGGCCCAGGGTCCGAGCGTGATGTGGGCCTAAAATTGTCTGGGGCATGCTAGGGAGGTTGGGGATCGTCCCAATGTGGTCTGTTTAATTTTTCGTTGCCATTTGGGTGGATAAATGGGCGAAACAACGCTAATGGGGTATTTTCGGGCCAAATCATTGTGTTATTTCATATGTTAATGCCTTAGCAAGATTAACTACTATGAGATTTTGTCTTGTTTTTGGTAAACACTTTTGAGTCAAGAGAACTAAAGTGAATTAGTCCTTGATGGATGAGAAACACTAGGATTATGTTATTAAATACAATACGTTTCTTTGTAAGCACGAAGCATGCATGAATTCGTAAAGCCCATAGTTAGAAAGTATTGAAAACTACAAGGTGGACATAACCCTGGCTTGCTATTTTTCTGAATTTGAATACTACTACACGTATTTCATCTTGTTAAACTGAAACCACTAATTTGTTAATTAAATCAAATCCCCCCAATTTATTTAATGGAAAAAGCGATTAAAAGTCAACTAATCTGTTTACAACTTAATTAGCACCATATTCCCTGTGGGATTCGACCCCAACCTAGTTGGGTTATATATTTGACAACGACCGCTTACTCTCACGTAAGAGGGGTGTAATTTGGGTGTATCACCCACACCAAAAACTGTGACAATAGCATATCGATTTGACTCGAAAAAGCCTCATTCACGCCATTTCGCCAGTTTGTCCATCCAAATGGACCACAAAAAATTAAACGAACCGCACTGGGATGATCACCAACCTCCCTGCATGCCCTGATCAATTTTTGGCCCACAGCACGCTCGAACCCCGGGCCACCCCCAAAATCGTGGGCTATTGCACATCGATTTGGCCCGAAAATGCCCCGTTCGTGTCGTTTCGCCCATTTGTCCACCCAACTGGCAACGAAGAAATAAACAGACCACAATGGGATGATCCCCAACCTCGCTGGCATACCTCAGTCAATTTTTGGCCCACAGTACACTAGACCCCGAGCCCACCCCCAAAACTGTGGGCTATAGCACATCGATTTCACCGAAAAATGCGCCGTTCGCTTCGTTTCGCCCGTTTGTCCACCCAAATGGCCATGAAAAATTAAGCGGATCACACTGGGATGATCCCAAACCTCCCTGGCATGCCTCAGTCGATTTTCGGCCCACTTGACACCTGGACCCCGGCGTACCCACAAAACCGTAGTCTATAGCACACCGACTTGGCTCGAAAATGCACCATTTGCGCCATTTTGCCCGTTTGTCCAACCAAATGGCCACGAAAAATTAAACGTACCACACTGGGATGATTCCCAACTCCTTAGCACACCCCGGTCAATTTTTGGCCCACAGCACGCCTGGACCCCGAGCACACCCCCAAAATTATCGGCCATAGCACTCTGATTTGGCCCAAAAATAACCCGTTCGCGCCGTTTCAACCATTTGTCCACCCAAATGGCCATGCAAAATTCAATGGACCACACTAGGACGAACCCCAACCTCCTTGGAATGCCCCAATTGATTTCGGCCCACAGCACGCCCGGACCCCGAGCCCACCCCTAAAATCGAAGGCTATAGTACACTGATTTGGCCTGAAAATATCCCGTTCGCACAAAAAATAAAAAGGACCACACTGTAAGGGTCCCCAACCTTACTGCATGCCCCGATCAATTTTTGACCTACAAGATGCCCAGACCCCGGGCTTGCCTCTGAAACCGTGGGCTATAGCACACGGATTTGGCCTAAAAATGTCTCGTTCGCGGCGTTTCGCCCATTTGTCCACCCAATTGGCCACGAAAAATTAAACGGATTGCACTGGGATGAGCAAACCTTCTTGGCACATCTTGGTCGATTTTTGGCCCACAGCATGCTCGGACCCTTGGCCCACCACCAAAACAGTGGGCTATAGCACACTGATTTGGCCTAAAATTGCCTGGTTTGCACTGTTTCATTCGTTTGTCCATCCAAATAACCACAAAAAATTAAACGGACCACACTATATTGATCACCAAGCTCCCTAGCATGCCCCAGTCAATTTTTGACTCATAGCACGTCCGAAAACTGGGCCCACCCCAAAATTTGTGGGCTATATCACTCCAATTTGGCTCGAAAATGCCCCTTTCGCGCCGTTTCGCCATTTATCCACCCAAATGGCCACCAAAAATTAAACGGGCCACACTGGGATGATCCCCAACCTCTCTGGCACACCCTGGTCAATTTTTGGCCCACAAAATGCCTGAACCTCGGGCCCACCCCCAAAACCATGGGCAATAGCACACCGATTTAGCCTGAAAAAAGCCTCGTTCATGCCGTTCTGCCGGTTTGTCCACCCAAATGGCCACGAAAAATTAAACTAACTACAATGGGATGATCCCCAACCACCCTGGCATACCCCCATTGTTTTTGACCTATAGCACACCCAGACCTCGAGTTCACCCTCAAAATTGTAGGCTATAGAACACCGATTTGGCCCAAAAACACCCCGTTCGCGTTGTTTCACTCGTTTCTCCACCCAAATGGCCACGAAAAATTAAAAGGACTACACAGGGACGATCCCAACCTCCCTAACATGCCCCGATCGATTTTTAGCTCACAACACGCTCGGGCTACAGGCCCACCCTCAAAACTATGGGCTATAGCACTTTGATTTGGCCCGAAAATGCCCCATTCCCGCTGTTTTGGCCATATATCCACCCAAATGGCCGCGAAATATTAAATGGACCATACTGGGATGATACCCAACCTCCCTGGCACGCCTTAGTGAATTTTTGGCCCACAGGATGCCGAAACCCCTGGCCCACCCTAAAAATCGTGGGCTATAGCACACCTATTTGACCTGAAAATGCCCTGTTCAAGCCGTTTAACCCTTTTGTCCACCCAAATGGCCACAAAAAATTAAATGGACCACACTGAAACTATCCCTAATCTCCCTAGCAAGCCCCGGTCGATTTTTGGCCCACAACATGCTCGGACCCTGGGCCCACCCTAAAAATCGTGAGCTGTAGCACACGAATTTGGCCTGAAAATGCCCCGTTCGCATCGTTTCACTCATTTGTCCACCCAAATAGCCACGAAAAATTGAATGGACCACACAGATAAGATCCCCAACCTCCTGGGCCCACCTTAAAAATAGTGGGCTATAACTCACCGATTTGGCACGAAAATGCCCCGTTCGCGCCGTTTTGCCCATTTGTTCACCCAAATGGCCACAAAACATTAAA
>NW_025894150.1:0-1852 GCF_002878395.1 Capsicum annuum | reverse complement strand
TAGTTTGTTCTTGTATAAAAATGCTTTAGTGATTTAGGTTCTCGTAACTGTGCAAGAATGCTGGCAATCACTTTCTTTTTGGATCTACTTTCTGTTCTTTGTGAATAAAGTACTGAAGTCACTTTCTTGTTGTTATGCTAATGATCAGTTTCTTTTTTTCTTGGGTGGGGGGAGGGGGGTTAGGGCATAGAGGTGGCTGGCAAGATAGTTGAGTAGTCAAGTAGATAGTTTACTTTTAGGGCAATGAGGGGGCCGCTTTTGTAGTATTCTCAGGCTTAATTTGGAAAAGTTTGAAACATTAGAGAATGGAGAATTTTAGAGACTTAAATGTTGTTGTTACATTTACTTAGTTCCTGAGTTTACCATGAGTCTTTTTAGTCCAGTTAGAGACTTGTAGGTTAGTGCATGGATAAATGTGAACTCTACAGATCAAAAATACCATAATAAACTTTGGGGGAAGAACTATCTTGTATTAGAATACAATTACTGTAATGATAGTAGTGATGAATAAAAGACGATTCATATATTCAATCTCAACTATTTGGGAATTGATGTACAGAGGATCATTGACATTCGTTTTGCATATTAGATTAATTTTTTCTCCGACATAACTTTGATTTAGTTTCCGAACATTGTTCTTTTCAGATGAAGCAATATGTGAAGATTATATCCCATCACCACAAAATTGTACATGGAGCATTTATCTATAGTATAAAACCATTAGCAAGGTGAGTATTAGTCTCCATCTTGAGTCTAATACATTAGCTGATGGAATTGTCTTGATCAGTTTTCGTGGGGAGAAAATTCAGGATGTCATTGGGTTTACCAGTGGCAGCCACCGTCAACTACACTGAAAACATCGGAGCAAAGAAATTGTACATCATTTCAGTGAAAGGTATTAGTGCAAGGCTTAACAGGTTACCATCAGCTTGTGTGGGTGACATGGTAATGGCTACAGTAAAGTAGAGGAGACCATGGAGCCGGGAGGATGGTGTTTTCATGTACTCTGAAAGCGGGTGCACTTTTCGCCACTCCACATGGTTCAAATGATGATTGGTAACACTCTTTACTTTAAGCTCTTACTACTGATTTCCTAATATATAGAAGTGTCGTGGAAATCTGGTGGAGGTTGTCCTACCAGCTTCCTCACATGGGCATTTTGGTTATTTGGCTGGAGGTAATATAGTCTTCTCGTCATTTGTTTGTCTGAGTAATGAGCTACGTGTCTGCCAAATTTTGGGTCCAGTCAAACGTGTCAATTGCTGAGGAAAGTATAAGTTACTCTATCTCAAAAATTTTGGTAAAGAGAAGGAAAATTCCCTACACCGAAGTTTTGCCATTTCACATTCTCTGTGAGTTCCTTTTACTAATTACTTCAGTTGTTTCTTTGATCTGGACAATGTTGTTTTTACTTTCTTATTTGTGTAACTTGCTTAGAAATTCACTACATCGAGGATTGCGATTTCATAGTCTCTATAAGTTTTCTTCACTGATTACTTTAGTTGTTTCGTTGATCTGGATGTTGTTGTTTTTGGTTTCTTAATTCTGCAACTTGCTTAATTTATTATCTGTTATTTGAAGTGTCCTGCTAATCTATGACCTATGTGTTATATCTGATGATATATGGTTTCACATCCGATAATTTCAGCTACGAATTATGGTTGTCAAATTCGTGGGTTTGTCCTATTTTTTCCCTCGACGTTAAACAGTTTCGTAAAAGAGTTGGAAAGGTTAGTGACGTTTAGGTTAAAAAATTCCACCAACAAATTGAATCGTCAACCCTTTTTTGCATTGGTTCTCTGTGCAATGGTGTTGCTTCGAGGGGTAGCCATTATATTTTTGCGAGGTGGCA
>NW_025894149.1:0-1026 GCF_002878395.1 Capsicum annuum | reverse complement strand
GTTTTGAGGTATCTCCGTGATTAGCATTGACCAATTCTAGCTTTCCAGGTGAATGTAAAAGCTACTGCTGAACAACATTGACAATATGCTACTCTACTCTTTTTATGGACATACGGAGAATAAAAAGCGCAAAAACCATACGTAAGCGACAATAAAGATCCACGATGAGCAAAGCCGAATTCCATAGCACCGGATGAAGAACAACTTAAACTTGTCCATATTGAGTAGATTCTTAGATCTCGTGTAACACCCCATATTCAAGTATGTATATTGTCGTATTCAAGTACATGTATTGGTCTTATTTATATGGAATTAATTTATTTTATTTTATTTATACCGGAATTTGACCGTCGATGGTTCCATGCGAAGGTTATTGAATAATCTTTCCCATGATATAAATATTTACAAAAATGGATAGGTTTCGGATATAATCGAGCACGTTCGAAACTATAAAATGGTGGCCGGAATATTTGAAAATAGTAAATGTGCAAGAAAATTTCCTGCACACAAACTACTGAGGCCAGCCAAATTTTTGGATCAACTTTGAACGATCATAACTCCCTTAATATAATGAACTGGGAGAGATGCGACCTATGAAAAAAAGATCTTTGAGTCTTATTTTCAATGCAATTGGTTTCATCCAAATCCAACGTCTGAGTAAGAAGTTATACTTATTTTACTTCAGCCTATCAAAATAGATTTTTATGGTCAACTTCAAACGACCATAACTCCTTCTACAGGACGAACTGGGTGGCCTACTTTAGATGAAATAAAAGACCTTTGAATTATCCTTCTAACGATACCAATTTCACCCACATTCAATATCGGATCAAAAAGTTATGGTTGATCTACTTTAGCTTATCAAAACAGTCCACCAAAGGACAGATTTGACATTATTTAAATTTTAAAGGCATTTTGGTCATTTCCTATTATATTATGGACGGTAATATGTGTATATATACATGTATATGAGTTCAAAAACTCATTTTCATCATCAATCATTGAGAAAGAACAAATCCTATCCAA
>NW_025894148.1:0-1310 GCF_002878395.1 Capsicum annuum | reverse complement strand
AATTGTGTGTGTAGTTTTATATATTCTCACTATTTAGACATAAGGGTGAATATGAGGTTGACTGCACTATGGGCATCATCCTAGAAATAGGGATACCTAGATTGAGGTTGTAGTTACCAACTGTTGAACACACCTATTAGGTATTCGAAAGAATCAATGGGTGAAAGTTTGGTGTTTTATTGGAAGACTAGCATCAAAATCTATAACCAAGCCTACCCATAGTTGACTTACTAAATTTATGTTGATCACTCACACCCATATATCACTTCCTTAGTAGTGCATATCTGCTGAAGCTCTAATTATTCGTAGCCCCAAATTTAAACTAGAAAAACCTAAAAGGAAATACTAGTGTAGGAACCTATCTCCCTCATTTTATCTTTTTGTAATATTAGTTTGAATTTAACTTTTATCTATCATTTCGAATTAACTTGATTACCACTCACATTGTTCCTCGTGGATTCGACCCCGACTCTAAAGTTGGGTATATTTATTGACGACGGCTGCCTTGCACGTAAATTGACATGTAAGTTGAGCGTTATCAGGGGGAGAATGCCGCATCCCCCTTTGTCCATTAAATTAAATTTGGTTCTTTAGCCTTTTATGCCATGCAATAGTTCCAAAGCAAGTTTGACAAGATTGGGTTGAGGTTATCACCAATTCATTTATCAAAATCCACATAATTTGGGAAATTCATGACCCTCTAGTTTATTCACCATACCCATTTACCCCACATGTTCAAAACCATCATTAAAGCATGAAAAATTACATGTAAACCATAGGAATATTATTTAAGGAAACAACATTCAGAACGCTCTGCGCACATTCAAAAGCCACCATTCAAAACGACTTGAATAATAATTTAAAACATATGCTTTAATAAAAAAAGATTTTGAGAACAATAACTTGCTTGGGATATCAATAATTACGGAGAGAAATCAACCCTTGGATACTCTAATAGCCAATTCTTTTGAAACCCTATGTGTTTATAACTTAGGGATTTGAGAGTGTTTAAGAGTTGTATTTGATTTATAAAGTATGGAAATAGGGTCCCCAAGGTTCTTTAATTCATGGGTCTCAAGTGTGGAACGAGGGAAATGTCCAAATTACCCTTAATAAAAAGCTAAAAAATGGTCGTCAGTGACTACGGGTCTTACTACGACTCGTTAGGGCACGTTATGACTCGTCACCACAAGTCGTAGTCTGGACAGTATCTCAAAGCACCCCTACTAGTCTGACTAAGAGTCGTACCATATGACTGGTACTTAGAACTTATGACTTGTGAGGTTCAATCATAGGAACATCAAGAACAA
>NW_025894147.1:0-3885 GCF_002878395.1 Capsicum annuum | reverse complement strand
ATGTTTAGTATTACCTTGGTAATGCACCCATAAGCTTTAGGATAATGTATAATTTCATAATAAAGGCACTTAAATTGGGTCTTTATGAGTTTAAGGTACGCAGCTTTAACTGTTAGGTAAACGTATCTCGCAAGTGTTAGTTAAAAGTATTCCTAACTGGTCAACTAGGCATATATGCTTTACACATTTTCCCAAGCGAGTACATAGATCATTCCCTTAGAATACGTGCATTGGAATATATTGAGTAGGTAATGACCTATATGTTTGAATTCTTGTAAGGATAGCAAGCTTAGGGATAAGTGTTGTTATAATTTTGTGGGAATACATGGGTAGGGATTACCCCACTGTGGTTTGTTTCAAAACAAAAAAAAATTCAGCAATGGTGTGCGATCAAGGATTAGATTTAAAAATATTAAGGAGTCAGACATAAACTAAGAGTTATCATTTGTGTCTAGAGTAGATCAAGACATAGTATTTGTTAATCGGTTATAAGAAGGAAATTGTTGCATTTGAAGAATAGTATAATATTATTTGAATATCTTAGACTATGTATATACGTAGATAGTGTTCCTAGTTAGTGTATGACTTTTATGGAAAAAGTTATGGAAATATGATTATATAGCTTTAGTGGGTTGCGGTGCCACATCGTGATAAATAATGTTAGTATCAACTTGAGGTCTGGTACCCTTTCTATAAAATAGTGAAAGTTGGCAGTTAATCAGTAGGCCTTTCAATAAGAGATACATTAATCTAGTACGATTCTTAAGAATGCACTGTGTTGGAGGGCAAGAATATATCTGGAGATGTATAGACTGCCAATAGTAGAGTACATATGTCTTAAGATATAATAATTATTTGTTCACTTTATTTCACATAGCCATAGTCTTGTTAAGTACCTTTGTAGCCTAACTAGCCACTTCTTAGGTATTGATGAAGTTTATAAGATTTTCTTCCGAAGAAAGAGATGGAATGTATGTGTTCACCTAATACATATTCATCATAAGCTTACTGATTTTTAACTTGACTTAGAAAACAAAATGTTGAATTACCCTTAAATATTTTCTTATATGGTTATAGCAATTTTTCCAGGCGCACAGTCGAACCTCAATTGTTAAGTTCAAGGTGGCTAATCTTTAAGTGTTATGGAGAGGTAACAAAATGACTCCGTAAGTAGGTGGTAAACAAAAGTTCTTAAGTTACATTGTCTTTAGCATCCCGCCTATCTATTTGTCTACCAAATTTATATGAGCTACTAGATGTGGAGTTCAATAATGTGGCGCCTGATAACAATGAAAACAGAATGGTTCAGTTTATCACCCTAGTAAGAGGATTATAAAATATCCTAATAAATAATTAAATAGATTAATATTAATAATGTCCTGTTACTATGTTCGAATATATATATATAGAGAGAATTTTCTAAGGCTAAGAGGAAAATAACTTGATTACATAAATTCTCCCCCTAAAAAATAGGGAAATGTGGATGGGAGTATCCTTAACATTATTTGAAACTAGCAGGAGTATGCTCGCATGTAAATTATGATTAGATGACTTTTTGAAATTCCTCGTAACTAGATGCCAACAAGATTAAGCTACCATGAATTCAATATGTATGTTTTATAGCTAACTTGCTTGCAAGATTATATGTATTGCATGTATGGTAACTTAACTATTTACATGGTACTTATTTTCATAGGCTTATTAGTTTACTTGTTATGAGTTTATGGGAGATTAATTATTTACGTGTTGTTTATATTATAAATTCTTGTTTATAGGTTGCATATTTTATGAATCATCGTTTATACACTGCATGTTTTATATAAAATATGCTTACATGCTATCTGTTTCATAAAATGTAGATACAAAAATTATATGTTTCATAGAATACTTGATCGTAGACATTGCGTATGCGCATTAGAGGTTATTCGTTCAAAGGTTATAAGGTTATTGTTTACATGTCACAGTCATTGTATATCATTTATTTGTACATTGCATGTTCTAAAAGCATAATTGTTTAAGTGTTATCCATTTCATAAGCTTATATGATTAGAATGTAAAGTTTTATTGCTCATATGACACATACTTAATTTTTATAGGTTATAGATATATCTGCTCAAAGATTATATTTCACATGCCCATATGTTATAATCAAGTTATTTACATACCGTGAGTTTCCATAATGTTAAGATTTATGCATCATGCACTTTCACAGTTTATTTATCTATATAATCATACTATAAATGTTAAGATACAATTCATTTGTCTACATTTTAAATACATATATATACATATATATATATATATCGCGTATTATATTCTATAGTTTACAGGTTGGACAAATCATTTGCTTGTATGTCATCTTAATTATGGTATAGTTATTGGGTATCATATGTTCCATAGGATATGCACTTAGAAATGTCAAGGGCCTATTTATTTGTATAATATATGACTATTTGTTTATGATGGTCCGCATCATTAGTTCATGGCACCGAAAAGCTTAGTGTTGGTGCATTATGTTATGTCTTCACATCTTTATCTTGCCCTTGAATTTTTAAATACTAGTAATTTTAGTAGAATGTTGGTTCCAAAGGAAAGTACTCTAATGCAAGGTTCTTAGGGATGCTAGTATAGAATTCAGTTTTACTTTTTTTTACACGAAACTTGCTACATCTTTTTATAGGATTGTCTAAGTTAGCTATTTTAGTTTAGTTTACAAGAAAGTTTTTATTTGGCTCGACTACTACGTATTTAATAAATCAAGCAGCTTTTTAAAACTATGAATGCACACCTTTTGCTTCTATCCAGGACACACAAACATTAAGTGCTCTTGTTTCCATAGTTTTCTTATTAATTGTTGTACATTGTTCTGGAAAGAGTAATATTTTAGATTTTCAAATTTTCTGTACCTTTTTCATAATGAGTGTATTGAATCGCCTCATTTAGAAGACCAACTTTTAAAGAATGTATATTTTTTATCTATCAAAATAATAGGTACTTTATTTATTTGAATATGTCTGCATAATGTTCCCTCACTTGACTTTTCTTGGATAAAGTATGTGAAATAATTCTAGATAGTGGTGAGATTCAATTCTAACATATTTTCTTTTTCTCTAATGACATATGTGGATTAGCGGTGTGATATCCCTTTCTTATTAGGTGATTTCATGTTTTTATCTATTATATTTGTATCTGTCCTGAACTAGGGATTTATCGAAAACAACCTCTCTACTTCAATTGAGGTAGTGGTATGGACTGCGTACACTTTACCCATCTCAGATCCCACTCTGTGGGAATACACTGGATATGTTATTGTATTTATTTACGTGTATATATTCATCTATAAGTTTATAATCGACATTAAGTTTTGTGATTAGCTTACCTGCTCGCTATGTACTTTTACAATCCTAGAACCCATGTACTAGGTGCTCTTATATTATCCCTTCTTAGATATCGGAGGTAACTTATTATATGTTATATATTTTCACTTTTTATAGTGATATGTATTAGGTATTAAGATTATATCTGTCTATATGATCAAATGACAAATTTCGTGTTATAGTTCATCGGTTCATATGTTAATTTTTTCTTTTTAACCCACTTGTCACATGCTATTTATGGTTCATATATTTATGTATGAAAGATTTTTAGAATTTACTTGCACATTGATTACATATTCTTATATTTTACTACTTTATAAGTTATACATCTGCTAAAAATTTATATATTTATAAGTTAAAGTTCTTTTTGTGGCTTAGATATTTATATGGGTACATGCACTTCATATTTATTTGCTAACATGTTACAATTACTGTATGATTTGATGGATTAGAAAGGTATCATTTAGAAAAGGCATCAAGTGGCTCCACAGAATCGACAAGCTGAGCC
>NW_025894146.1:0-4198 GCF_002878395.1 Capsicum annuum | reverse complement strand
AATGGTGCACCCCCTATCTTCAAATACTGGGTTCGCCTCTAATACTCTTAAAAGAAAAGAACTTTCATGTTTATGATTTAATAAAGCTTCAAATTAGTAAGTAAATATTCTTACTGATTTGCCTTGATGCTACAGCAGGAAGTGTAGGAATTCTCACAGCTGCAATAGTAGGAAATTCTAATATACATCAACGACCAGCCGTATAATAAAATAAATTTCACAAATTGAACGTAATAAGAAGGAATAGGTCCAACGTACACTTCTTGCATGATGAAGCTGGCGACTGAGACATAAATGGCCAAGGAGCTGAAATGTTGTCATTTATGTCACGTACAAAGCCGATCCCCAAAGTTTTGTCCAGTATTTCATCCGATGGTAAACTAGGCAAAAGACAACCCAAAACTACTCCAACAAAAAGAACAACAAATAATTGTAACTACAAGGGGTGGGCATGGTATGGTATGGTATTTGAACTTCGGTACGGTAATTTCGGTATTCAGCTTTTAAAAATATTATACCATTACCATACCATATTAATTTGGTATGATTCGGTATTTTGACAATTGGTTTCGGTATTTTGCGGTATGGTAATCGGTAACCATTGTTTGTTTAACTTTGACAATATATACTCGTATACTAGAGTATCATTACTTTCACTTTTCAAAAGCATGTCTTACTTGTATCATAAAAATACGTTACACATGTAGAAATACAAACAATTTTTTTTATTAGTCAATTACATCAAAAAGACATTTCAATCGAGATAGAGTAGCGAAAGTTTCAAAGTTTAAATATTTTTATACTAATACTAAGTTTTTTTTTGTATATATATATATATATATAAATGTTACTTATGTAACTATATGGTATTCAGTATTTCGGTATGTCATTTGTAAATACCGTAGACCATACCATATACCAAAAAATTTTAAAATGTATACCATATACCGTACCAAATAACATAATATCAAAAATCACGGTATCAAAAATTTCGATTCGGTATGGTAATTCGGTATATACCATACCATGCCCACCCCTAGTAACTACTACATCAACAATTGTTGACACCTAATTTTTGTTCTCCATGACTAAATTTATTCCTGAATTTCTTTGATTTTAATAAAATCAAAATATTTATTTCATCTAAATAAAAAAAATTTAAAATATTTTTTGTACGTGATTTTCTCATTTTAAGTAGAGATTATATATTATCGTGTTAAGTTATACAGGATTATATAATTTGATTACATAAATATCTATTCTATGAAATATTGAATTTTAATTAATGATTATTTTGAAAATAAATATAATGATTAAAATCTTAATTTTAATATAATTTATTATCAAAATAATTTATTTGAATAAATATGCGTTTGATTTTATTAAATCAAAAAGCTCGGGATTCAAAGAAGTATTAATTCGTATCAAATTTTAATTTAATTTAGTCAATCTATTAGATTTGGCCATAATTGGAATCAAATTAGCCATAATTGCAATGCAATCCATCAATTGATTTTTAATTTGATCAAAATTAAATAAATTTGACTAAATTTTAAATCTCAATTGAGGTTATATTTTAAATAACCCCAAAATTTCCAAAAAACTCTCATAACTTTTACCTAATTCCCACCAAAAAATAATTTCAAATTATACTACATTGTACTATTTTCCCCCAACTTTTTCCTTACCCAATTTTGAAATTCAAAGTTGTACTACGTTGTACAATTTCTCTCCATATTATCTTCCACATCACCTTATCTTCAATTTTAAAATTTCAAAAACACCCTTAATTATTTTTTCTCCCACATTGGTGGATGACAAGAAATAAATCATAATCTTTTTATTTAAATACTTTTCTCTCACATCGGTGGAAGAGAGGAAGAACAACCTCATTCTCTCCTATAAATACTACCACTACTTTGGTAGAAAAAAAGGGGGAAAAGTAAAAAAGAAAAGGGTAGAAAGGTGAAAAATTATTTTGAGCAAAATAATTATTTTTATTTACTAAAAATTTTTGTTTCATAGAGTTGGTCAGCCAATCAAAATTTTTGAGTTGCCGATGACGTTTTTCGGTGGTGGTTGATTCCGACGAAACTCGTAGTCTCATTTTGCTGCCCCCCAAAAGGTGAACACACCTTTTCTTTTTTAGTTTTATTATCATTTTCTTCTTCATCTTTTTCTTCTTCGTAACTCGTAGTTATAATTTTGTTTGTTGGGTTGTTTGCTGTAGATGGCCTTGAAGGTCATAGGACGTTGTGGTATAGATATTTTAATTATTTTCATGCTAATGATATAAAAATGAGCTAGCAACAGTTGTACGTGCCTTTTTTGACTTTATTCTTTGATTATTATAGATAAAGTTTTAATCTTTGCTTAAAAGATGTACTTATGCCTTGTTTAAATTAATTGTTGGTGGATATATTTGTTTTTAGCATGTAAAGTTATTTTCTTTATATTGAAAAAAAATAGTTAAAACTGATTGTTTCGCCTTTTCACCTTATTCTTTGATTATTTTGGATAAAGTTTAGATCTTTGCTTAAAAAACATACTCATGTCTTGTTTAAACTCATTGTTGGTAGATATATTTATTTTTACCATGTAAAGTTATTTCATTTATATTGAAAATAACAGTTAATTTTGATTGTTTTGCCTTTTGACTTTATTCTTTGATTATTATGTATAAAGTTTTGATCTTTGCTCAAAAGACGAACTCATGCCTTGTTTAAATTCATTGTTAGCGGATATGTTTGTTTTAGCGTGTAAAATTATTTCTTTTATGTTGGAAAAATAGTTATTATTATTTTTTTCTCCTTAATAAAAATAGTAATTATTTAAGTCAAGAATTTGTCATTTGCTTGCTAATTATTTTAATGGATTTCAAAATCTTCATATAAGAGATGAAGTGTTAGCTTTATTTTCCATCCAAGATGTTTATTCCTCTTTTATTCGCATGTTGTCTTGTCAAAATGATGAAAAAGTTTGAACTTTTGTGGCTAAATAGAATTATTTGGATATGTTTTACTCATGCATAGTATGATTGTTGAACGATATTTCGCTTTTAGAGATGCTAAACTTTTATTCTTATTTTCTTACTTCGGATTTTTATATGTGCTCTTTGTGTGGTAAAGACTTGGTTCATGTCTCTCTTTTATTCATACTATCAAAAGAGAATCAACCATGTCTTAAAATAATAAATCATAGGTCGTTACATGTTTTTTCTAAAGTTGTCTATGATTTAAATGTATGAATCTTCGTTAATGTCGCCTTAATTGAAATTTAAAGATTCTCTTTCTTGAAAAGTTAGCCTTTATTTTCTTTTGTTATATGAATTAGTTTCTATGTTTGTTCAATTCTAGAAGTCATGGGTATTTTTCTTATTGTCTAATCTCTTTACTCTCCCAAACTTGCGTTGTTTGTTCTCGCATTAATTCATTGAATATGATCTTCTTTCTTTTACCTTATTCATTCTTATATGAACATAAATCATGAGGCATGTAAGTGGGTGTCTTTGCTTTGCATTTTATTTGTCGACTCTCATTCTTGTCTTCTTTTTATTTATTCATTTAGTCATTTATTTATTCATTCATTTGGGTCTCGAAGCCAAAGTTGTATTTTAATACAGGTAAGGCAAATTTTGGGCCTCAAAGATCCAAAAACTAAATTAGAACAGGTTGTGGGCCGAAAGCCCAATATTTACATTATGACAAGTGCAATGGGCCAAAAGCCCAATTAGATTAGGATAGAGTCTATTGATTTGGGGCCTAATGGCCTAAGTCTTTTATTTTCTCCCCTTCCCCTTTTACATATATGTTAGATATGAGAGAATTTATATATGTTTATTGAATTAATTATGAGAAGACCGTTTAAAAATAGAGAAGCTTTTAAAAAAATTAAAGAATCTTTAATTAGTAATTATTCAGAATATACAAGTCTAAATTGCTACTCATTTCATCAAGAGGATTCAATCCTTTAGTATGAGAGAATCTATTCACCCAACACAACACAACAAGGCACCAATCCAAAATACCCTTTCTGTTTGATTTGATTTGATGTGACATTTTTTCTTTTTTAGTTCATCCCAAAAGGATTGTTAGCTTATTATAATAAGTATTAATTTAATTTTAATTTTTTTTTTTATTCTTAATAAAATGATTTTCAATCACATAAATTTCTAAAGATCATTTTGACCACATTTTTT
>NW_025894145.1:0-4876 GCF_002878395.1 Capsicum annuum | reverse complement strand
TGATTTTACTGATCCTGTGACCTCACCTGAGGATATTATCTGATCCTATGGCCTGGCTTACTACACCCAAAACACTTGTCGTTGCCAGCTCTACAGAAACCCTGATGGTTTCTGCCATATTTCTGGCAAAGAGGATTTGTGCGACCGCTGTTTGCACTACCTTGGGACTTAAAGCCTGGCACCCTATCCCAATTGTCATTCCTGAATTGGTGCATCAGTGCACTAGCTAAAGATGGAGCTGGGACTGAAGATTTTGCGAACTGAGGAAGGTTACCACCTTCTGACTTTGGCTGAGTAAAACTAAAGCTACCTGTTCTAGCCTTCTTATTCTCTCCCTCTTTCTCCATAGTCTTCTATTACTCAATCTGTTGAGCATGGACCATCAACCTAGATAAGTCCATCTCCTTAATCAGCATTGCGGTTCTACACTCCTTGACCATACTGTCAGATACACCAGACACAAACTTGCTCATCTTAGACCTGCTATCAGCTATCACATGAGGAGCGTACCTGGCCAACTGAGTAAACTAGGTTGGCCTGAACAGCAGCTGGATGAACATTTTGAGCTGCCACAGAATGGGCTAGATTTTTGAATACTGCTCTGAATTCTTCATGAGAAATGTGCTCATTCAGGGGATTTTCCTAAATGGGTGGAGGTGTAGGCTGGTTCCTAGTTCTTCTTTTGTTAGTCTTTCTGGGAGTCATGTAAATAGAAGGAAAAATTAGATTAGACAGAGGGTTCAATTTTAGTTCATGGTCACTCACATGATATGAACACTGAAAGAAGGAAACTTTTCCTAAAGATGCCTGGTAGCCTCTTTTCCATAAGTATGGCGTGCTACACACCTATGCATAAAACTATTCTTGACACGGATTATAGACTCCTTAGGACACTATTAAACCTTAGGTTATGATATCAAGTTTGTAATACCTCGAGAGTACACCCTGGGCACCACACGATGTTTATAACCCCAAAGAGCCACAAGCTAACCTATGACTGGTACCAACTGTGAATAATCTATAATAATAATAATAAAACATATGAGAAAGTGAAACTGAAAAACAAATACTTAGTATATCTATGGAATAACTGCTAACTGAAAGTGATTGAAAGCCTCTAAATATCTGAAATAAAAGATTTGATGGGACAGCCCCAACTAACTCTAACTACTGTCTGAAAATAACAGAAATACTGAAATATGGTAAGTAATATGAGTTAAAAGAAGATAGAGATATTGTAAGTACGATCATAAATATGGCATGCTTCACACCCATGATCAAGAATCTACATAACACGGCTTGTCAAAACCCGATCCCAAGATATCACATGGTGCTCAAGACTATGAGTAGCCTTAAGCTAACCCTATCTGCCTAATACTGAGTGTAAATCTCATAATAATGGAAATATAGGCATAAAAGTCATACCAAATACAAAAACTATCTGAAACAAGTGAGAATAATATTTGAAACTTTAATATTGAATAGTCTGAATAAAATCTAGTAGTCTGACAAGCCTCTACTACTATTGACTAGAGAGTTATTGGGACAAACCCCCAGCTAACTCGAACTATCTGAAAAGAATGCTAAATCATATCAACTAATAAAATACAAAATCTAAATGAATAAGTCCCCAAACTATAAGGACTCACCAATAGTCGGATGTAGATGGAGATGCTCGGACTACTCACATTACTGACACTGAGCACCTGAACCTACATTATGAGACAATGTAGCAAATAGACGTATATATGGATCAGTACTTTGAGGATGTAATGAGTATATAGGGGTGAATGCATAAGTAAAACTTCATCTCATCATCATAATTTGTAAAACAATGCATGCTAAATGTAGATGACTTACATAAGCTGGAATATCTGAAATGCTGAAAATAATAATCATGAGAGGCAAATCATGCTTTATAAATCTAGTGAGTCATAACATTTAGTTCTAAAAGTTGTACTTGTATTCTTTCTTTAAGTCATACAGTCTAAGTGTAGAAAGGACTCACTCTTAAATTTGGAATCTAAAAACTGAAATCTAAAGCTAATATTGTTCTATAAAGCATAATCAGAAATAATGTTATGAGCCTTTACACTTAGTTTTCTAAAAGTTTTCTAAAAGCTTTTCTGTTATTCTTTTCTATTAAGGAGGTTCTTTTAACCGACATAAACCATGCGAGCTACATGGAGTCCAACGTCTCATCCTCCTAAGAAAGAAACCTCACGTTGGGGAGAGGTATCATCTCTTGCCAAGGAGTATAACCTACTTTCCATGTGATCGATCACAATCTAAATCTATCATCCATATTGGAATGAGAATAATCTAAATTTGTACCTATATTGGCTCATAGTTTTGTGGAATATAGGGCACGCTAGTTCCACACTTCCCGCTCGATGCTAAATACTACTCCCTTTAAAATGGTATGCTCAATCTGTTGGAAATCCACTTTAAAACTAGCATAAGAATTTATCTGAAACCAATTATGCATTTGTCTGACTAAATCTTTAAATAAAGTTGTTCTTTATTTTATAAACTATAGAAATTCTATAAAGTGCATTACATAGCTAAACCGATGATCAAAGGTCAAAGCTTTACTGAAAATCTGTAAATAATCTTCTCATAAGATGCTTAAAGCATCATCTTTCTTGAAATAATAATATTCTATCTTGGGATAATAACCCATGCATTAATCTCATGTCAAAACATCGTAAAAATCATGATTAATAATGAAAAAAATGATAATTCATCTCAAAATCTGGAAATTTCTGAAATAGGCATGAAAATATGAAAATGGACGTGCCATTCATCTTCAAAATATCTCAAAAACTCATAATCTTGCAAATAGCAATAATGGGTATGAACCCTAATTTAAAATCCATGTATAAACATTCAAAATCATATGAATTTTTAGTAAAAGCTTGGTTTTGGGCACAAGAATGAAAGAAGATCCTTGTTCATAAAATTCACATACCTTGATAGATGATTAGATGAAGAAACCTTGAATTATTGATTACAATTTGAGATCTTGGAGATGAGTTCTTGATTATATTGCCTTCGGAATCCTCAATTTAAAGCTTTCTTGGAGAAACTATGGAGGATTTTGATTTCTTAGAGAAGAAGCTTTGGAGCTCTAGGGTTTTGCTTGAGAAAAAATTGATTAATAATGAGCATAATAGGCTTAGAATGGGTTTAATCTTATGTTATCCATGAATTGGGAGCTTGGTAATTAACCAAAATACCCCTTTTAAACTCTAAATCAGAACTGGAAAAAGCAACATTTTTCGAACTGGTAGGCCACCGTGACATTCCACTATTGTAGTGGCTCACTGGAAAAAGGACAACTGGAAACTAGGCATTCTCCGCGATGCGCCACCATCGCGATGTCCCTTTGGAATGCCATTTTAGCCATTAGCACGATGCGCCACTATCGCGTTGGGCTACTGGATTTGGACAACCGGGAAATTAGAACTCTCTGATATGTGCCAATATCGTGGAGGTCCACTAGAAATGACGATTTCCATTTTTCCCATCTCCGCGATGCAGTGAGTGCCCAGTTGGCACACTGTCAACTTAAAAATGTCATAACTTCTCAACCGAGTGTCGGATTTGGGCGAATTTGGTATTGATGGAAATTTTATTCAATTTCCCATACAATGGAAAGTCTAAATCTGTAAAATACCACATGAAATACCAAGGTATTCATCTTTGAAGCAAATCTTTGACATCCTAGGGATTAATTTAAGCTCGAAAAAAGTATGGGGTATTACAATATCTCCTCTTTGGGAACATTTGTCCTCGAATGTTGCTAATTAAGATGAGAATACTAAGGAATCCAAGGCTATAATCTATCATGTACAACTAAAATTAATATATGACTGGATCTCAAGCATAATGAGCCTATTGAACTGAGCTGGGAGTGCATGAATTCACATGAAGATAACTATATAGCAGAATTTGAGTCTGGAAAAGAATAGAATGAAGGAAAACTATTACCTTTGGCTCAATCTAAGTTCCTAGAGAAGAGATGAGGATACTTGGTACACATGTCTGCTTTTGCTTCCCAAGTCGCGCCTTCAACGGACTGATTTTACCACAGAACTTTGACCAAGGGAACTTCTTTGTTCCTTAGTCTACGAATCAAATGATCAAGAATATCTACTAGAACTTATTCATAAGAAAGGCTATTCTGAATATTTGTGCTTCCTAGAGGAACTACAACAGCTGAGTCGTCCATGCATTTCTTTAATAAGGATACATGGAATACTGGATGAACTAAGGATAAATCTGCGGGTAGCTCAAGCTCATACACTACCTTTCCAACACGGCTTAAAATACGAAAGGGAACAACATAACGGTGACTAAGTTTTCTCTTTTTACCAAATCTCTTCACCCCCTTCGTGGGTGAAACTTTCAAATACACAAGATCATCAACCTCAAACTCGGGATCTCTTTTATTCACGTCTGCATAAGATTTCTAATGGTTCTGGACTATTTTTAATCTCTCTCTAATCAACTGAACTTTCTCCATGGCTCCAAACACCATGTCTGACCTAATCAAAGTGGCCTCACCCACTTCGAACCAACCAACTGGTGATCTACATTCACTCCAAAAAAAAAACATTTAGTGACAGTCTTTTTTGTCACTATCCTATGTAAATTCGTCACTAAACAGAAATAGTGATGGAATAGAAATGGATTTGTTTTTGCCTCTATATTGCTCATTGGTAGCCTCTTAGTGATGAAAGATTGATTTTTGTCGCAAAACTTGTGACCTCTTAGCGACAAAGTTTATCGGTTGTTGCTGTTACCAATGGAATATTCCGTTTCTATACCGTTGCTATTTCTAAAATTCATTGTCATCGTGGCTAAATTTATG
>NW_025894144.1:0-4836 GCF_002878395.1 Capsicum annuum | reverse complement strand
TTTATGAATATGGCCATAACTCTTCACCCGGGTATCAGATTTGGGCAAATTTTATATCATTGGAAAGCTGACTGAATTTTCTACGCAATGGTAAGCTCTAAACTAAAAAATATTGAGTATTTAGAAAAATTTTATATAGTATAACCCATGTACTGAGGGTTAATTTAAGTTAGGGGAATACGGGGTATTACAATATCCCCTTGTGAACATTCGTCCTTGAATGAGACTGATTAAGCTGAGACACACTGATAGACTGAGCTTACCCACTGAACATGCATATCTGATGCATGGAATACTTGACTGAAGGTACTAATAAGTTAAGTTTTAATACTGAACATGCATATCTGATGCATGAGTACATGGATGAACTGATTCATAAATGCATGACTGTCATAAAGATGATATGCAACAGTATAGAATACCAACTCTTTAACTTTAACTATAACTGAAAATGAAATTAAGTAACTCTAAGGAAGACTATTACCTCAAGCTGAATCTGAGTTTGTGGAAAAGAGCTGAGGATACTTGGTCCGCATATATTCTTCTGCTTCCCAAGTAGCTCCCTCAGCGGACTGGTTTCGCCAAAGAACTTTAACTAAAGAAACTTCTTTGTTCCTCAGTAAGCGAATCTGACGATCAAGGATCTATACTGGAACCTCTTCGAAAGAGAGATCATTCTGAATATCTACGCCCCCAAGGGAACTATGACTACTGGGTCACCAATTCATTTCTTTAGCAAGGATACATAGAATACTGGGTGCACTAAATCTAGATCTGAGGGCAACTAAAGCTTGTAAGCTACCTTTCCAAAATGACTGAGAGTTCTGTAAGGACCGATACTTCTTTCTGGACCTCTTCACTCCCTTCATGGGACAGATTTTCAAGAACACAAAGTCACTGATATCATACTTAAGATCCTTTTTCCTTACATCTTCAAACAATTTCTGTCGGCTTTGGGCTGCCCTAAGACTTTCTCTGATTAACTGAACCTTTTCTAAGGCATCAAACACTAAGTCAGGACCTATTACTGTGGACTTACCTACCCCGAACCAACTAAATGGAGACCTACATCTCCTACCATAGAGAGCCTCAAACGGAGCCATCTAAATACTAGAATGATAACTATTATTATATGCAAATTCGATCAAAGGTAAGTGGTCATCCCAACTACCTTTAAAATCAATCACGCATGCTCTTTACATATCTTCTATAGTCCGAATGGTCCTTTCTGCTTGATCATCTGTATGAGGGTAAAAAGTTGTACTGAGGTGAACTTGGGTACCATTGGAATGCTTTCCAAAAATAAGAGGTAAACTAGGTACCTCTATTTGAGATGATAGACATTGGGACTCTATGTAACTTGACCAACTCTCTGATATATAGTTTGGCATAGTCCTCGACTGAATAGGAAGTATGAATTGGTACAAAGTGAGCTGATTTGGTCATCATGTCTATAATGACCTAAATATAATCATGCTGATGAGGAGTACAAGGCAAACCCGTCACAAAGTCCATGTTCACTTTTTCCCATTTCCATATGGGAATACTGAACTCTTGTATGGACCCACTAGGTTTCTTGTTCTCAATCTTAACTTGCTGACACGTAGAGCACTTAGATACAAATTCTGCAATACCACTCTTTATCCCACTCCACCAATAGATCTCCTACAAATCGCAATACATCTTAGTGGCCCCTGGATAAATCAAGTAATGCGCACCATATGATTCTGCAAGAATTCATTGCCTTAAGTCATCTATACCTGGCACACATAGCTGACCTTGGCAACACAACACACCATCTCCCCCTTGGGAGAAAACCTCTACTTTCTGATATCTGACTGACTCTTTTAACTTAACAAAACTGGAATGTCTATCCTGCTTTTCCTTCACTTTGAAAACTAGAGATGACTCTAAACTATTCTGTACCCACACACAACCCTCTGCTGAATCAGCTAAGCGGATACCTAGTCAGGAAAGCTGATGAACTTCCTAAACTAACTTCTTCTACCATTCTCAACATGAGTAACACTACCGATAGACTACCTACTAAGAGCATCATCCACTACATTGGCCTTGCCCGGATGATACAGAACACTCATGTCATAATCTTTTAGAAATTCTAACCATCTTCTCTGATGCAAATTCAAATCTTTCTGAAAGAACACACACTGCAAGATTTTGTGATCTGTGAACACATCAACATGCACCCCCTACAAGTAATGCCTCTAAATATTTAAGGCAAACATTACAGATGCTAACTCAAGATCATGAGTTGGGTAATTATTTTCATAGGGCTTAAGCTTTCCAGGAGCAGTCCCAACACTAGACCAAGAGCCAATAAGTTGCTTGTGTTGACTGTCAATTAGAAGGGATTCCAATGCGTTTTTCCATTAAACTTTATTTAAGAAAAAAAAAAGATGAAAGAAAAGAAGACACAAGAAATATTAACTACTTCATTAGTTACCCAACTTAAAATAAAAATAGAATTCAAAAATTAAATATTGCAATATAAAATAATTGCGATGTTAAATTGAAGGGATTTTTGGATATGACATACACTTTTGGGTTTTAAACTAAATATCTAATTAAAAAATGTCTTTTAAGGGTGTTAACATATCATATAATAAGGATTAATTCATGGTTTATCTTTATCTTTCATGCCTTTCTTCGTTCATGGTTCGATATTCTAGTGTCTTAGGCATGAAGGAACCACGATCGAAGTTTACTGAATTAGGCTTCCTTTGTTTTTATTAAGATTCAGACGTTTGAATTTGAATAAACATCTGAAAGATTAAGATGTTGTCTCTAGATCTGAAAATTGAATGATCAAGACTGTTAGTTTTTCAACATTTGAATGTGCAAAAAAATTCTATTTGTACATATAATAAAATAAGAAAATATAATTCAAATAAAAAATTAATTATATATTAAAAAAATATGTAATTTAATACAATAAAATTATTATTTGATTGAAAAAAATATTTATGTTTGTTAGTGATAATGGAGATGGTTTGTAATGGAGGTTGCGGTGACAATGATTGATGTTAATAATTAGTAATATTGGTGGTGATAGTTGTGATGGTTGGTATTGTAGTGACTGTTATGATGGTGGTGATTGATAGTGGTGGTGGTGGTTGATGTTAGTAGTTGGAGGTATTGATTGCGATGATTGAAAAATGAATGCATGATGGTTGACGATGCATTGGTGCTAGTTGAAAATGTTTTTAGTTGTGATGGTGAAGATAAATTGGAGCAATAATAGTGGTTGAAGTGGTGGTAGAGGTGGCGTTACTAGTGACAATGGCGGTGGCAACCGAAGAATGTGTAGATATTGTGATGTATTAGTGGTAGTTAGCAGTGGTGCTGGTTGTGATAGATGAATTGGTCGGTAGTAGAGATTGGACGGTACTGACCGATGATGGAGGTGCTGTTGACGGTGGCGGTGGCGGTGGCGGTGAATATAATTAGAATAATAGAGGTAGTAAGTATGGTAGCGGTTGATAATAGTGGTTGATAGCGATATTTGTTGTTGATGGTAGGGGTGGTTGGTGATTGATAGTTAAAAATGGTGGCGGTGACAGAGGTGGTGACTGATGATTATGAATAGAGTGACGGTGAATATTATCCAATACAAAAATACCTCTTCAGACCTATTAATACTTACTTCTAGATCTAAAAGATTAAGACTCATTCACGCCTATTAAGAGCTAAATTTTAATAAAAAACAAATGCACTTAATGGTCTGAAGTTTGAACCATTTAGATTCAGATTTGAACACATTTAGATTCAGATCTCCATTAAGTACAAACAAATGAAGCCTTAGTGTACTTGTACTATTACTATTTAATATAAATAATATAAAGAAAAGAAGAAAGGGATTAATTGGATAAATATACGAAACCCTTTCTATTATATATATTCAGTATTCTTGACATAAAATTGGAAGTTGGCTTTGTAATTCTACACTGATGACTTCGCTATAACAAAAAATAGAAAAGTAACTTATCTATGTTTAATAAACACGAAACTAAATGATCACTCATGAGATTTCTCCCGTTATGTTCAAGGTCCAGAAAATATCTGACCACAAAATTCTATTGCAAGTAGTCTTACCTTATAATAATGGTTACTCCAAGACTCCTATTTGTGCAATATTTACAGTTTGATGGTCCTTTTTGGAGCATCAAACACAAGCCTTAATCCAACAATGTTGGCAGGCACTTGAGTCCAATTAGTCACTACTCGGAGCCAAAAATTCTTATAAAAATATGATGGGAGTAACAATTTTCGTAGCTTGAAAAAAGAAATCAGAAAATAATTAATATTATTTAGAGGGTACCTAATCTTGGAGAGATCAAACTTTCTGTGTAAACAACACCATCCATTATGGTTTTTGGATGCATAATATCATTACTATGTTGAGGCCACATTAGATTGCTTGATCCATTGGCAGTCTTGTATACAAATTCATCATCTGCTTGCATATCATAAAAACAACTAAGTAGCACTTCATCATTTGAAAATCTATATATTGGTGTGATATGACCTTTCATATGATTTGGTAGACTGAACCATTTCGTCCAAGATTCTTTCATGCCATAATCTTTCATTACCCATAAATTAAAATTTATTCCATCGTCATAATGATAACAAAGTCTTCCTCCCACTGCTGATACACTTGTTTCTTCACTTGTATTGGAATACGGTCTCATTGGCAATGACATCTTCCCATACGTCTCATTTGAAATATTAAACGTCACCACGCAACGCGGGTATATGTAGTCACTCTCCCAATGAAATGCTCCCTCTACAAATGCCAAACATAACTCACTTATA
>NW_025894143.1:0-1709 GCF_002878395.1 Capsicum annuum | reverse complement strand
TAAACAGTCCTCATGATGAAACACGAGCCATATAAGTGTCTTCCAGAAGTTAATAAAACTATTTAATTTGCAGACCTTTTACTGATGACATTTAAGTTTTAAGAGCGCTCTCTCTCTCTCTCTCTCTGTTTATATCAATTTCTCCTGCAAACATGATGCATGAAATTATTAAAAGAAAGATCCATCATAACATGTTTGACGCAAAAAATGAACCAAACAAGCAGGTCGACTTCAAAAATCAGTAAGAGCAGGCCTACTAACCTTCTTGTCAGCAACTTCAGAAGTCGGCACGATTTCGTGACTAAATATCTGGAGGATAGATGACAAGCTTGAACACATTGTCCTTGATATCTCCTTGTTTCTTCTGCTGAATAGTCCTGGCAGATGCTGCAGCAGCTGGAGTGGGCCAAAAGAGCTCCATATTCTGGAGTGAAGGCACCTCCACTAAACCAAATGGGATTTCATTTAGGCATGAGCAGTGCTTAAGGAAAACTTGTTGCAGTCTAGGGAAGTGATGGCCTGAAGCATTCCAGTGTTCCAAATTCGTCCTTCCAATATGCAAAACCCGAAGCAGACGGAAGCCTCCATCAAGCGGTTCCCACTGTGTTCCCTTAAAAGCATAGTCTTTTAGTTTCAGCACTTCAAGATTTGGCAGCATACCTAGTGTAGATATATGGCTCCAATCAAGGAAGGTGTCTGATAACGTCAGCTTCTTCAAGTTCGACGGGAACTTGTATGATTGGGGAAGACCGGGTATTTGACATTGGGATGGGTGAATGGGAAATGTGTCATTAAGCAGCTTCAGAGTCTCCAGGTTGTCCAATTTGGCAAGATTATCAAACAAGCTTGAGTCTCCATTCGTAGCCACAAGTGTGGCTAACTTCCCACGAATTCCTAGCTTCCTTAGACCAGGAGTTCATGCCAATATATTTTCTTTACAACAATCAGACAAAACAGTGGAAATGGTTTGGATGTTTCTTCTTACAAATGGGTCCTCGTTATCCTTCCGTGTTTTGGCTGGAGGACCACGTAAACAGCTCAACCCACTAGTGTACAAGTGTTTGAATTGGGACATCTTCCATATATCCACTTGAATGTCAAGCTCACGTGCCTTTGTTCCGACAATTAGTGTCTCAAGGTTCCAAAGTTTGGAGATTGATGCAGGAAGCACCCTGAAATTTCCAGAAAGAGCTATATATCTCAAGTGAACTAGCTGCACTATCTCATTGGGAAACTTCGGAAAATTGATATACTTCAAGTCCAACACCCGTACCAATCTAAATGCTTCATGAAGGAAAGATGTATGTTCACGAGGCAATTCCATTTCTTCAGAGGCAAAAACCAAGAAAGAACGGACACTTGGACCAGAAGGAATTGAGGTCATGAAGTCCAGAAAATGTGAATGCACGCAAAGGCAACGATGATATTTGGAAATCAAGCTCAAAGAAGAATGACTCTGAGAAGATCCTTTGATCACCTCCAAGAATTTCTCCTCTGAACCCATTTTCACACTCAAATCTCTCAATATATCATGAATGCGACAAGTCTTGATTCGCCCATTGGCCCTCTTCTTCGCAACTAAAACTAAATTTCTATCAACGAGATCCTCAAGATATTCTTCTGCAGTATCCTCCAAGCATTCTTGCCCCATTTGCTGTATGAATCCTTCACCAGTCCATAATCTGAGTAATTTCCACACAGGAATTTCA
>NW_025894142.1:0-4828 GCF_002878395.1 Capsicum annuum | reverse complement strand
TGCCAGCCATTTCCACAACTCAAAAATAGAATGTAGCAACTATGGAGAAGGTAAAAATAATCAACACACATAAAAATAAAAAAATCACTACTATGATTTTTACATTATCTACCCCTAAAGTATCACTTTATCCCAGAACTAAAAAGTAAAAGAAATACCTGAAATGACAAAAAACTGGGGGTATATACCCCCCATATCAGACTCAACCTCCCAAGTAGCCTCCTCAATAGGGCGATGTATTCACTGGACCTTTACTGCATCAATTTGCTTTGACTTAAACTTCATAGTCTCTCTAGCTAGGATAGCAATGAGCTCGTCTTCGAAGGATAAATTATGGTCTAATACAATAGAATCTCGCAAATCACATGTGCATCATCTGAACAATATGTCTTCAATATAAAAATTGAAATACAAGAAACTGACAAATATGGAGGAAAAACTAGCCTATACGCCTCATCACCATACTTTTCCAAGATCTTAAAAGGGCCAATAAGCCTTTGACTAAGTTTTTGTTTATTACTAAAACTCATCACACCCTTATGGGTGAAAAATTTAATAGAACTAAATCTTCAATTATGAAAACAACATCGCAAGATTGACAGTCGACATAACTCTTCAGCCTACTCTGGGAAACCACTAGTCTCTACTGAATCATTCTGACATGATCCATCAAATACCTCAACAAATCTATGCCTCAAGATCTCATATCAAGAGAGTCGAACCATCCCATGAAGGATCTACATCTCCATCCATATAAAGCCTCAAAAAGTGACATTTGAATGCTTGAATGATAACTGTTATTGTAGGTAAACTCTTCTAAGAGTAAGATTTGGTCTGACCATAAAAATCCATCACATATGGTCGAAGCATGTCCTTTTGTAAAGAATAATCCTCTCAGGCTGACTATCTATCTGAGGATGAAAAATCTTGCTCAAATCAAGCCGAGTACCTCACTCACTTTGCATAGTACTCTAAAAACTCAAGGTAAACTAAGTATCTCTATCAAATTCAATGGATACTAGGACATCATCAATATGCTATAAAATTATGGATATGCTTAAAATGGTGAATATTTGCAAGTACAAGGGTATGCTTATATGGATATGATGGATTTTAGAGTATTTATAGGTTAAACCAATCACAAAGAGTGGAATGCTGATTTTGGACTAAATTGGGAATTAGACGACTATTTTCTCGATCGTGGGATTTGACGACGGTCTTACCTAGGTATCATAAGAAGAAGGAGAGAAGTGACTCTCAGATATTGCTTAGACGAGACCTTTCCAAGATTTTACCTTAAATATATGATCATACCATATGATCGTGGAAAGGATGTTCTAGTATCATGCATGCACGAATGCTGAAATTAAGTGTAAAAAGGCTTAGACCATTGTATCCCACAATTGTATCTTAAAGTCATGATCGAAATTTGAGGTCGTAGAAGTGAAGCCTAAAAGTAGGATATGTAAGATTTGAAGTAGGGGAGGATTAGATGACTGCATTGTAAGGTCGTATGTTGATATCATGGAGTTGTACTGGCAATCATACCAAGGAAGACCTGAAGATGCCAAAAGTCCCTGATGAAACCATGAGCACTAAGGACGATCGTGGTGTCTAACTATGATCGTAATTTCCACTCATCCAGTGATGATCGACCCAGTTTGCTATTTTGTTTAGGATATTTTTTTTTTGTCCATAAATACTCTTAGTTATTTTATTTTGTAATTTTACATTCTATTACATTATTGTAAGGTTCTAAGGTACATTATTGGCTTCATGATTTCACAATACTTTTTAGGATTTTAATTCAAAGTGAGAATTTGGAGTTTTCATATTATTCTTGTAAGTTCTTGATTATATTTTCTTCTATGAATTCTTCTTGTTTATTGGAATTATGAGTAGCTAAAAACTAGAACTAAGATTTTGGGAACCGTGATTGATTAATAAAGTAGGATTCATAGTACAGACTTCAATTGGTGTTCATGTGTATTGAGTTTTCCTTTGGTTTTGAATGCTTCTTGATGGTGGCCAACATTAGAACTCGCCTAATCTGTATTCTAGATGAAAGAATGAGCACAGACGGGAAGAAAAAAATAATCACAAAAACTTGGAGCTATCAACCTCCACTTAATAGTAGCTTGAAACTATAATACGAGATAACTATCTTGGGGTTTAGGATAGGGGTTAGTAGCACAGGATTAGGAGAAGAGGAAACTTACCTAAGGATACTACCCAGACAAGAACGTAAAGTTGTTCTAGGTATACATAACTTATCGATTCTACATACCAAGCATCGAGTTAGATTGCAAAGTACGACTAACCAATGGAGTTATGAAATTATTGGGGACCACAATCCCAGTAACTCTCTCATACTAACTACAAATCTAACAAAATTAACAGCTGTTACTACTGAATTACTTAATTACAAATCTCCCTTTATACTGCAAATCATTATTGATTGTCTTGAGATACATATTAGTTGATATTTCTACCTATTACACATGGGTAAACCCCAACCTTGATTGGGTTCTATATTTGATAGCTATCATATTATTCTTTGCTTAGAGGTCTAATTTGGATGACAATAAATTTTAGCATCATTGCTTGGAAATACAATTACAAAATTTATTGACTATATTTATTAAGGTTTACTAGTTGTTGTTTCTTGAATTACTTTTTTTTTATTTTTAGGGTGAATACTAGTATATTCCCAACACTCTGAGTCAAGGAAATCCCTTGATTTCACTTGATACAAAAATGGAGAAAACTTTGAGAAATAATTGAATAATGGTTAACAAAGGAGTTCATAATCCAACAACCTTGTTAGTCACTGTTCATGGTGGTGGAGAAGTTCATGACCAACCAGAATTTTATTCTGTTCAACAGAAAACTGTGAATAAGTCACTACTCAGTTGACGATTGAGGAAACACTCAAGAAGCAGTTGCCAGGTGGGCAATAAGAAAAGAGAGAGCTAGACAAGATAACACAAATTATCTAGATATACTTGATAAGAGGGATAGATAGAGAAGGAATAGGGGACAACAACCTCATAATAGTATCTCTTTCAGTTTGAAGATCTAGAGAAAGACTTGTATTACGTAAAGACAATTAAAATAGGTGCAATCATTCCATCAGAATTGCCTCAAAGTACTAAGTTTGACATCATAAGTATAATGATCCAACTACTGAATTAAAGATGGTACTTGCTATCCTTCCCACTGATGATGAAAATATGCATATTATGAATTTTGTGGGGATATGCACTTCATATAATCTACTTGGAGTGTGTCAAGAGGCTATTCCACTGAGGCTATTTTTATTTTCTTTGAAGGAAGAAACCACTTTATGGTGAGGTGAATTACCACGTGGATCTATTACTACTTAGAATGAGCTGAGGACTCAGTTGTTGGATCAAGTTTTCCCGCCCTCCAAAATACTCCAATTAGAAGATGAGCTATATGACTTCACAGTTGCATTCAGAGGCACTGTATTAGACTTGGTTGAGGTTCAAAAAGATGCTGTAGAGTGTTTTAAACCACAGGATGACTGGTAAAAGCTTTCTAATTATCTTCTACAGAGCCTTGAATGATAACATTAAGACTGCAACAGATACTATCATAGGCGGAGCATTCATGAGTCTACAATGGGAGCATGCTTTTGAGATACTAGATTGAATTACAAAAACTAGTTAAGGTTGGCATAATCAAGAGACATAAAGACCTTAGAGTGTCTGTAGAAAAATAATCACTAGATGAGATAGTGGCTCAAGAGGTAGCACAACTGAGGACTAAGATTGGATTGCTCACTAAACAATTTGTGAAAGTTGTAGAAAAAAAAGTAAATATTGTAGGTGCACGAGGTAAGGCTTCTAGGTATACAGATTGGACTATAAAGAGAAAGCAAAGTATCTTGATAGAGATGTGGAAGGTTTTCAAGCCAAGGTTTAAGGGTCTAACCAAGATAATTAGAACTCAAGGTAAGGGATTCAAGGTTGGAACTACTACAGAGATAATTACAATAAGTTAGGAATAGAGATATGAGTAGAGATCGTAATGAGGATTGGAAAAGAAAATATTATACAAGGAGTAGAGTAAATGGAAGATTTCCTTAAGGAGTTTTGAACCCGTGGACAATGTGCACCATTGTAGTGCAATAAAACTAGATCTTTGGTTGATAAAAAGGAAGACCTAGGAGCATTCATGACCCCATGCACTATTGGGTATTTCAACTTCACAAAGGTATTATATGATTTAGGTGCTAGCATTAACTTAATACCACTAGCTGTTTATAATTAGTTGGAGTTGGTGTTGCCCAAACCAACTATAATAAGGCTTCTCATTGCAGATTGAATTATGGAAAGACTAGTACGTATCTTATGTGATGTTTTGGTATGGGTTCTTTCATCTTTCCAACTGATTTTGTCATCCTTGACTGTGATCTTGGGAAAAACCTTTCCTTTCTAATGCCGTGCACTGGTTGATATGGAGACTAGGAATATGAAGTTTTAATTGAATAGTGAGTAGGTTACTTTAATGTATGTCAGTCTACGAAGTATCCTAAGGATATGCGGGTGATCTCATTAATATATATAGTCAACTAGGATGATTCAGTCGCTCCTATTAAGAAGAGGCTTGGAGTTGACCCCTCGCAACAAAAATTATAAATTTTAAGAGAGATGACATTAAGGATTATGATGAGATGGTAAATACACTTGAAGGTAGGTGCTCATATAATTGTGCACCAAAAAAGCTTGATCTTGATTTGAAGAATAGAATGGCCCCTCTAGTTTGGCCTTTTATTGAGAAGTCTTTAACTTTGGAGTTCAAA
>NW_025894141.1:0-1014 GCF_002878395.1 Capsicum annuum | reverse complement strand
AGAAGAACAAAAATTCAAAGGGTTAGAATTAGAATAAGAAAATCTCTCACTCACATTCTCTTGTTTTTCTATTATCTCATCTTCTTTTCTCTCACTTTCTTTGCTCTTCTTCTTTTCTTCTTGTGAAAATTCATTATCATTTTTCAACTCTCTTTTCTTTTGTGCTTGTAGCCACTCACTCACTTTATTCCAAATATCCTTTCTTTTTTTCTTTTTCAAATTATCACTATTCACTCCCTCACTCCTCTTTTTCTTTTCTCGCTCACTCATTTCATTAGGAATGCATTAGGCTCCAAGGATTCCTTTTGAGTTATTGGGATGACTCTTCACATCAATTTTCAACTTAACATCACTAGAAGCTCCAAAGACTCTACTTGAATTATTGGAATGACTTTGTACATCAAATTTCAAGTTAGTAGTCTTCACTTTCACTTTCTTGACTTCCTCATTTGTTATTAAAGATTCCTTTACGGCCTTAGGAGTTAAGACATGTTTTAGTTCCATAAAATCTACAGCAACAAACTTTTCCAACTCTTTATCAAACCAAAATTTATTACGATTGAACCAAGGAGCTCTTAAACACACAAAACAAATAGACAAAGGATAGACATCACACCAAATACTCCCTTGATAGCTTCCATGGTAAACAATGATCTTCACCACTTTGTCAACCAAATTTTTATCAAATTTATATGGTGAGCTTTTCGTATGACAAGGTATATCCAACCACTCAACTAAAGAAGGATCAATGAAGTTGGTATAACACAATTTGTTTACACCTAAGGTGTAATCAAATGTGCAACCACTCTCACACCCCTCCACAATGACTTCAAATTTAGTCAAACCTTCATTAAGCTCATGCTCTTTTTTTCTTCTAGAAGCACAACTATAATCATGAAAAACTTCACAACAACTCTTACTAGAAGTAGAATTATAAGATGAAGTTATCCTTTCTCCATTGACATTCAAACCTCCATTGTAACTCCTTGAACCTATATAAGACATAATTAGGAT
>NW_025894140.1:0-1714 GCF_002878395.1 Capsicum annuum | reverse complement strand
TATTATTTGTGTTACTGCTTTGAATTCAACACTGTGTATTTGGGTTCTCATGTTTATGGAAGAAAATTCTCGTTGATTGGGTGTTCTAAATAGATATTCTATCTTCATTTTATTGTTTGGACTTAATTTTACATGATTTCTCACTATTAATTGATAACAAATATTATTTTTAATTATGGAAGAAAATTTTTTATGATTGATTAGTCGAGATATTTGTTTTCCTTGTTTGCCTCGGCTGAATTTTATACAATCTTCCACTATTAATTGATATGAGTATGTATGAGAAAAAAATTTCGTGGAATGATTTAACCAAATATTCACTTTTCTTTTTTTTTTCTTCTCTTTTTTTAGCTGCACTTTACATGATTCATCTTCTCACTATAAAGGGTAGCCTCTCTTTCTTCTGAATGCAGTTTTCATCTCATACTCCCTATACAAGAAAAGAAATATATATTCATCTCTTAGCTTTCAAATACTTGGTTTAATCTTCTGATTTCCTGTACTACTTGGCTGCAATATTGGTGTTTAGATTTTTACTTCATCTAATTCTCGTATTACTTCGCCTAACCGGTTAGATTTCATTTATTTTCCTAAGCTCTTTAACTGATAGCATGTTTTAGTTTTGGGACTGTTTGCTTGCTTGTTGTACTGCCTATTAATGATTGATATTCTGCTTTCTCAATAAGTGTAAGAATGCATGTTTGTGGGTCATTCATGGATTTAGTGTCAAAGCCGGTTGTTTTGTGGTTGTGTATTTTGTTATGCTTGAGCAGGTACAATATTAATCAAAAATCGGATCGTGTTATAAATGTTGCCGCCTAAAAGATGTCTAGCAGTCTTCACCATTTCCTTTTAATTTTTTTTATTGAAATTTGGGTCTGTAATAATTTTGTATAAATATCACTGTGTAATAAAATTATGGGGACTACTTGTGGGGCGGGGGATTATGTGATTATGTGAATTACTTAGGAAAAAGAATAATTTAGAATTAATAATTAACTTATGTGATCACTTAGAAATCATGATTTATGGATTATTAATTAACTTTTGATCTAAAATTAATTTCATCATGTGTGTTTAATTTTCAGATATCGTAGTTAGTTTTTAATGGTCGACGCATGCCTATTTTCAATAATCTAAGAATCAGTTTCAGTACTTAAAAATAATTTTTAGCAAGTAAAAATATCTATTTCAGCTTATTAAATAAAGTTTCAGCAATAAAAATCACTTTTTCAGTAATTAAACAAAATTTCCAGCTATCTTTTATGAATTTTCAGCAATATAAAAAATTATTTTGCACCAAGTAAACCAAGTTTCATCATGTTTATTAATTTTCCACACCAAAAACTATTTTTGTCAATTAAAATTAATTTCAGCACTATTAATTTCAAGCTAGATAAATAAGGTTTCAACACTTTCCGACTTTTAAATAACATTTAAAGCAACTAAAACTCAGTTTTCAGCACTTAAATTGATTTCCCAGCACCATAACATATTTCTTGCATATTCAATATTTTTAAAATCTAAATTAATTTTTAGCACCTAATTTTAATTTTTAGAACATTTATGTAACAGTTCTAACACAACCCAAACAAGAGCCAAGTCATGTCGGGTATCTCAAGTCTAACCATGACCGGAGACCACCCCCAATACCCCACCATTAACCACCCTACACTCCATGTCAAATGAATTTCGAAGATATAATAAGATAAAA
>NW_025894139.1:0-1199 GCF_002878395.1 Capsicum annuum | reverse complement strand
TATCCTTTTCCCTACAATAAAATTTTTCAAAATAAATATACGAAAATTTTCCTACAATTAAATTCTTTCCAAATATAAAACAATCATTTCTTTCTTCTTTTTCTTTTGAGAAAGTAAAACACCCATTTCTTTCACTTCACCACAGAAACCTCCCCTTTTTTTCATTTTTTAACATTAACATTTTGTTTTTGGTCTTTCCAAATATAAAACACCCGTTTCTTTCATAAAAAAAAACACCTATTTTTTTCCATCTTTTAACTTTTCCAAATTTGAATGTTTTGCCTATTTGGTCTCCAATCTTTTTTTGTTATTTAGTTTAGGAGTCTTTATATTTTTTTCTTTTTTTTTCAATCTTACAAGTCCGTTTTTAGGTTTATACGGATACATTATTTGGGTAATAGAATTTTGTAATCGTAGCTTTGTTATTGGATAATTTTGTGATTTTTGAATTTTAAATTTTTATTTATATTACATTTTAATCTTATTGATCATAACCTTTACACAAAGCTTTGTTATGAATTTTTTGTGTAAAGATTAAGTTTAATTGTATTGTTTTAATTTTTTTATTATCATATTAATTCGTTGTAATTTACAAGTGGTAGATAAATAGCGTTCGGCTTTGAATTTGTTTTTTAGGAAAAATTTAGATTTAATTGTATTGTGTTGATGTCTCTACTTTGATTTTTTTTTTTTTTTTGTAAAGGTTAGATTTAGTTTTATTATGTTGATATCGCTATTATCGTATTATTTTATTTTAGGTGGCAGGTGGTAGATGGATGTCAATCGACTTTGAGAAAAATATATTGCAAATGTTAGGTTTAATTGTATTGTTTTGATATTTCTATCATCGTATTATTTTATTGTAGTTTACAGGTGGTAGATAAATTTTGATTGGTGTTGAAATTTTTTATGTATATGTTACGTCTAATTAAATAAATTCTCCATCTTTACATGTCCAATAGATGTTAAATTTAATTATTGTATTTTTCTGTATTATTTAAATAAATACTCTATTCAGTGTAACGTGTAAACTTCTTAAAATGAGGTACACGCACAATACGCGTACACATAAACTAGTATACTAAATATATAATAATAGTATTTCCTCAATTACAGTGTATTTTTATTAAAGAGAAAAAGACATAATTTTCCTCCTGAATTTGTCATCAAAATTTATTTAATGAAAAATGAATCAACCC
>NW_025894138.1:0-1311 GCF_002878395.1 Capsicum annuum | reverse complement strand
TAAGCAGAAAGTTTGACCCAATGGCATTTAACGTAAAGCTTCCAAGATAAAAATATCCACTTCCGAAGAGGAAATTTCACAACAATCTAAGCTGATTCCAGGAAAAAAATAAAAGGATTTTGCGAGGAAAAAAATTTGGACCATTTCTCGATTTGTGCGTGTCATCCCTGCGCAGGGGCCATGCTAATCTTCTCTGTATCGTTCCATTTTTATCGGATGTCCCCGAAGGGGCAAGCGTGCCTGCAGCTATTGAGCTTTATAAAGAGAGCAAAACTTCTTTCTGCAAACGATGTGGCAGAAATAATAGTTTGGGATTTTCGCAGGCGCAAACCTGGACTCCTTTTTTTGCTTGTTTCTTCGTCCCATCTAAACAAGCCCGTCTGTGCCTAGAGTTTAGCGCATCCACAATTTTAATATGGGCCCCAACATTGTAAACAAGAATTGACATGAGTCCTATTCTTATACCACGTATAGAAATAAACTTTAGCCTAACTCAAACCCGAAAGCTATATCAAGAAGTGAGAATTCTCAAGTCATAATAAAAGAGACTACTTATTCCTTAACGAGCTATATGAGACGTTTCACAAACTTGTACCCATTGAGGTCGTTTCATTAAAGGGATATGAAAGACGAATATTCCGTGGGACTAACTATTTCACCCTTTTAAGAAGTTACAAAATGATCCCAAAATTATTTATCCCGAAATATTGTCCTTATAGTAGCCCATTCTTCTTGGTCTTTCTCCATAGTCCACATAAAAGGAGATTTTAAGAAGTTACCTACTAGCAGTCACTAATTTTGAAAGGCTGAACAAGAAATTGATTGATATGCCTGTCTGGTAGCACGAAGATGGGGTTGAGGGTAAAGTATTTATTCAATCTGATAAGTCATAATAAAAGCAATTTATAATACTATTGATGTCCACTGCTCATTTCTGGTTTTCTCAATTTGTCATGCCTCTTATCTCTAATTTCTCAGTCTATCCGGGCGAAGCCCGTGATAGAAGGTCCAGGTATGAATGCTACTATAAGTTAATTTAGACGAATTAAGATGAGTTAAGCTATAAACGAACAGGTTTAATTTTGGCTGAAATAACCTATTCAACTCACTTGGCCTTGTCCATTTTACATTGGTTGTTCAATGCAAATTGAGTAGTTCTTGCATATGCACAATAACTTGTTTAATGTATTCATCTCCTCTTTCCCATTTGTGTGTTCTGCCTAAACTTACTTAAGCAAGAAAAAATGTAAAGAGAAAGTTAATAATATTTGACCTAATGCCACTTGACATGAATCTTCCAAGACAAATTTG
>NW_025894137.1:0-5447 GCF_002878395.1 Capsicum annuum | reverse complement strand
CCATTCTTGAATAATCATAACCATGGACATTCATTCACCATCACAATAACTAAAGCATATCTTCAAGCATTTAGAAATCATAAATATGTGATAATATAAGGAGACATGTTATTGGCTTATATTCCACTCAACAAGATCATCAAACACTTAGCATGCATTAAAGAACACATAATTGGGGGATTCCGTGCTATCATGTCACAATTCATTCACTAAGGCTTTTCAACAAACACTTGGAATGCATGAGCTTGCACATAATTAGAGATTTTTAGTCAACATCCTATAATGGCTCTAATTCCTTCACATAAGCATTTTATCAAACATATGGGGAGCATGCTTTGCTTATTAAATAATTTGTACACTTAATTGACATAAATACATCACTTAAGCAACTTGAAGAGGGCTTATTAGGACTATCACATACTAGGTTCAAAGCTTGAAACCATGTAAAAAAAATATGAATCAAAACTCAATAAAAGCATGAACTTTAATTTTAACTCACATAAATCACGAAAATCATAAACATAAGAATCTTTGAATTTAGAAAAGGATTCCTGGGCTTCTTGGATGAAAGAGACCTAAGAATCAACATCTGCATACCTTACGAAACTCTTTCTTCAAGGCTCTTGGAGTGATTCTTTATTTTCTTGAAGAAGGGCTTTGATCTTGTAGGAAACACTAGCTTTGATGGTGAAGATAAGGAATGAAGCCCTCAGCTTCGTTCAAGATATATATAAGGGTCAAAAAGGGTGGGAAAATACCAAAATTCCCTTTTTAAAAACATCTTAAAAATACTGAATGGGATTTGCGATGGTCGGAGTGATGGTCCATCGCTAGTTTGACAGTCCATTGGATTGTCCGTTGCACGTTGGTCAGAAAAAGGCCACACTGCCTTAGTTGCTACGGTCCTAGCGATAGTCCATTTCTAGCTTGATGGTCCATCATCTTAGTCATCGTACTTGGGCCAAAAGATAGAGTCACTGCCTTGGTTGTGACAGTTCGGGCGATGGTCCATCACAAACTCGATGGTCCGTCAACCTATACGTCGCACTTGGGCAGTTCCGACAACTCTCAGTAAAACGGCCATAACATCTCACCCCTAACACTAGATTTTGATGAAATTGGTATCGTTGGAAAGCTAATTCAATTTTCTACATGACAAAAAGTTGATATTAGGGAAATTATACATGGTTTAAAAATATTTCTCACTTGAGAAGTTACTTCTCAATCTTTTAGGGCCAGATTTATACTTTACTCGACACGCTCTAAGGCTCAGACTATGAGAGAATTTTGCAGAGTCTTCCAATATCTCCCCCTTGGAAATATTCATCCTTGAATGTCTCTTGATAGGCTAAGAATACCGATCGGCGAAACTTACTTAAGGAACAAGAACATCTGAAACATGACTATGCAACTGGAACTACTAATATTCTGAGTTCTCATATTGGGCATGCATATCTGATGCATGGAATACTCAACTAAAGCTACTCATAAGCTGAATTCTCATAATAGACATGCATATCTAATGCATGGATGCGTAACTAAGTTGTTCTCATTAATGCATGACTAAATACACTAAAAAGATGAACTTTTTCTACTGAACATGCATATCTAATGCACGAATGTTTGACTGAACTAACTCTTGAAAGTATGACTGGATATGCAATGATAACTAGTGTTAACTTCATAAGGAGAGTCTGAACATGCAACTGAATAAGTCTAAGGGCAAAAAAGCAACATAATATTATGGGGTATCTCCCCTTTGGGACTCTATGTCCTTCTAAAAAAACTTTGCTGAAATACTGGGGTGGTGCATGGGGCACCTACGAACTGGGTTATGATAGATCATCCGAGATCTAAAACTAATGCATGACTCATGAACTGAACTTATACTCACAACTACTAGTGTATTCTACCTTAGAATAGTTACATCCGGAGATTTCTGATAGCATGATCAGGTGAAGAGATGAAATAACAAGCTATACGAATCTGACTGTTTGACTACTAAACTGACTTTCTAGCTCTACTAACTGAATCATGCTGAAATATAAGCTCAATGGGAGCAAATGATCTAACAATGCATATCATAAAGATGAAGGACTCATAACATACCCAAATCTATGTCAGGGAACCTTTCCTGATCATGGTGAGCTTGAAGCGCATAGAATCTGTTCTGATGCTGACCATTATTGGCACCGAAAGGGGCACCCTACGGATGCAAATCTCTAACCCTTTGAGCTAGCACTCTACATTCTCACGTTCTGTGGCCTAGCTTACCACACCTAAAGCCCACATCGTTATTTGCTCTACACATACCTAGGTGATTCTTGCCATGCTCTCCACAAAACGGGTAGGTACGAACACCACTAGCACTTCTCTGGGCTTTGGAGCCTGGTGCTCCATCATAACCGGCATCCCCAAACTTTGATGTGGGTATACTAGCTAAGGATAGAGCTGAGACTAAAAATTTCTGACTATGTTGAAAACGATTACCACCCTATGACCCGGCCTGACAAAAACTATGACTATTGGTTCTGGCTTTCTTACTCACTCTCTCTCTTTATTTTATCTTATCTGCCTTAATCTGCTACACATGCATCATCAGTCTAGCAAGATCCATATATAGATTAAGCATAAAAGTTCTACACTCTTTCAATACCAACCCGAACACACCAGTCACAAACTTACTCATACTCTCTCTAGGGTCGGCCATCAAGTCAGAAGCATACTTAGCTAACTGATTGAACTTAAGACAATACTTGTTCACTATCATAGAGCCTTGTATTTGGTTCATGAACTCTTCTACCTTATCTTCTCTCATCTCTAGTGGGAAAAACTTATCTAGAAAGGCATCTTGAAACTCTTGCCAAGTCACGGGAGATGCATCCTCCCCTCTACTCTTCTCCCATATCACTACCCAATCATAAGTAATATTCTTCAGCCTATAGGATACTAACTCTATACTCTCCTTCTCAAAAATATGTATAATATGGGTGATCTTCTTTACCTCCTCAAGATAAAGCTTTGGGTCCTCACCTGCTACTGACCCAAAGAATTCTGGTGGGTTTATTCTCATGAAATCTATAATTCTAGCTGTGGTGAACCTCCATCTAGCTGGGTGGGGCCATAGCCTGACGACTACTCTAAACACTAGTTGTCACAGCTTAGGCTAGTGGCTGAAAAACTGCCCGAAACTCTGCATGTGACACATTCTCATTCTTAGGATCTACTGGCTGAGGTGGTTGGTCATCAACCCTATGGGCATTGTCTCTACAAAGATGCATACTCTGTAAATAAAAAGAGAGAATGGGTCAGACTGAGAATCAACTGGAACTTATGCATACTCTTATGATATGAACACTGAAAGAAGGAAGACTATTCCTAAAACATCCTATAGCCTCTTGTACATAAATGTGGCGCAAAACACACCCATGCACAAGACTCTACTAGTTGTGGCTTTTCTGACGTCCTAGGAAACTATTGAACCATAGGCTCTGATACCAAGTTTGTAATGACCCGAGACTACTCCTTAGTTGTTACATGGTGCTTATGATCCCGAAGGACCACAAGCTAACCTTTTACTGATATCTGTACCTGAGCTCTGCATAATATAATATAATAAATATATAAAACTGGTGGAAAACTTGCCATAAGGTTCAAAACATCTGAAATACTTAAAATGGAAAACTGAATACTAATACATCTGTCCAAAAAGGCTCTAGATTGTCTGAACTATGGATTTTATGGGATATGTCCCCAACTAACTCCGTCTACTGAAAATAAACTAAATCTGATATGATAATAAAATAAGGATCATCCTCGAATGAAGAGGACTCAGTGCTACTTCTACTGTTGATAACTGGAACTAAGCTGCAAAGGGTACTCTGGATCTCATGCCTTTAAACCTATGGTGTAAAGTAAAATACCATAGCGCAAATACGTCAATATGTGGAAATGTACTGAGTATGCAAAATGAGGTAAGGCTAAATGCAAGGGCTTATGCATGAATAATTACTTAACTGAATAATCATAACAGTACTGAATGATGACATATACATGAATGCATAAACCATAACTGAAATCATCGTGACTCTGAATACTGAAACTCAAGTACTTCTTTACTGATGTTTGAACTCACTACTAATACTGAAATACTAAATAATTAAAACTTTTGATATTGATAACTGAGTACTAAAGTTGAGATCAGTCCTATCTAGCGAGTGATCTCAGAAACTGATGATACAGAAGCTGATTAACTGAATCTACTTGTATCAATAACTGAGATCAAACCTCTCTAACAGATGATCCCTGAATCTACTATCAATGATAAGAAATTATATGTTTGAGATTAGACCTATCTAGTAGAAGATATTTGAATCTGATAATGAGAATAATCAACTGAACTTGAGAATGAGATCAAGCCTATCTAACGGGTGATCTTGGGATTTGATAATGAGAAAACTCAACTGAATCTAAAACTGAGATCAATCCTATCTAACGGGTGATCTCTGGATCTATTAGTACTGATATTGATTAACTTTATAAGAGACCAGGACTACGTAGTAAGTGGTCCATGAATCTATGGAACTATCTGAGTTTCGTACTAAGATAGGTAACTGCATCTGACAGTCCTGATTTCTGAGTTCTACCCTAAGACTGATACCAAACTGTAATTGTGGGAGTTCTCACTTAACTGACATGCCCCAAATTTGAACTAGTAGGGTCCAACCTATAACCCTAGCTGGAAGGGTATCAATACCATGCCATAGGTAAAGACCTCTACACTGGTCAAGCCTCTCTGACGGGTGACCCTGAACAGAAAGTCAAGCCTAAGACAGTATGATAGTCAAGCCTTTATCTAACGGGTGACTCCTGGTCCTGTGCTGGCTATGTAGTTTAGGAGTTTAGGGATTACTGCTAACGACTCTACCTCTCTAAAGGGAAAGACATCATCCCTGCACTCGCTCGGTGCTAGCTTCTACAACCAACTGAAGAACTCTGAACTGATTCTTAATAGAACTTAGAATGAGTTGAATCTGTTACTGATCATATTTTTCGAATGATCTGACTGAGTTAAGGTGAGTTCACTTGGTTTTGTTACCTCATGGAATACTACTGGATCTTATTATCTGACTGAATGATACTGAGCTCTGAATAAATTACTTGAATGCTACTGAGGTTTGAACCAAACACTTGAATACTACTAGATCTGATCTGTGTACTATACTGAGGCTAGAATGCTAATGATATTGAGATTACTAAGATTTCTTAAGTTCTATAACTGTCTGAGGGTTTTTGAGTTCTATAACTTACTGGGTTTTGAGAATTATGGCTATTATTGAGAAAACCAACACTAGCTCTAGACTGTAGCTAATTTATTGGGTATAAATACCCTCAGGACTTGATAACATAAAAGTAAACATAACCATTCTTGAATAATCATAACCATG
>NW_025894136.1:0-1735 GCF_002878395.1 Capsicum annuum | reverse complement strand
TCTTGTTAAAAAGTACCACATTATCAGCAAATAACATACACCAAGGCACCTCCTCTTGAATATGTCTTGTAAAAACATTCATCACCAAGGCAAATAAAAAAGGGCTAAGAGTCAAACCCTGATGCAACCCTACCTAAATTGAAAAATGCTCTGAATCTCCACCTACTTTCCTTACCCGAGTCTTTGCGTCATCATACATGTGCTAAATCAACCTAGTGTATGCCACAGGCACCCTTCTAGCCTCCAAACAACTCCAAAGAATCTCCTTGGGAACTCTGTCATAAGCCTTCTTAAGATCAATAAACACCATGTGAAAGTCCTTCTTCATCTCCCAAAACTGTTCCACTAATCTCCTCACAAGGCGAATGACCTCAGTAGTCGAGCTACCTAGCATGAAATCGAACTGATTCTCAACGATAATCACGCTCCTTCTCAGCCTCAACTCTACCACCCTTTCCCAAATCTTCATAATATGACTCAAAAAATTAATACCTCTATAGTAGTTGCAACATTGGATGTCTCTCTTGTTCTAATATGATGGAATCATTGTACTTCACCTCCATGCTTCAGGCATCCTTCCCGCCCTAAAAATGATGTTAAGACACTTGTCAACCACTCCAAATTTGCTTTGCCAGTGTGTTCTAAAAATCCACTGGAATCTCGTCTGGCCCCATTGCCCTACCTCGATACATCCTGTAAATAGCCCTCTTGACCTTATTAACCTCGATATGCCTAGAATAACCATAGTTGTGACACTCCTCAAATTTCTCCAAGTCCCCAAATACAAAACCTTTGTCCCCCTTATCGTTCAAAAGTTTAGGAAAATAGGACTGCCACCTTTTTTTAATGAGGGCATCCTAAGCCAACATAGTACCATCCTCAATATTGATGCACTTATCCCTGCCTTTCTCCTTTAAAGTCGCATACAAGCTCTCAAAAGCTGTCATTTTAGCCACTGTAACCGCTAACTTAGCCTCTCACCTAGATATAGCTTATACTCTTCCTTATTAATCCGCCTCTCTTGATCATTCTTGCTCTCAACCAATTTAACATAAGCCACCTTCTTAGACTCCACCTTCCTTTTAACCTCTTCATTCCACCACTAGTCCCCTTGATGTTTTCCAAATCGACCTCTCAAGACACTAACACCTCTCTAGTGATCTCCTTAATGCAACTGGCAATCGTATCCCACATACTATCCATATCCCCTCTACTCTTCAAAGTCCCTTGCTTCTTCACTTCTCTCCCATCTTCAAAGCATTAGCTAAAGTCAATCTACCCCACTTAATCTTGGGATGAACCTCCACATTCCTCTTCTTTCAGCCCTTATTAATTACCAAGTTCATCACCGACAACCTATGTTTAGTCAAAAGATTATCTCTAGGTATGACTTTATAATCTTTACATAGTGTTTTATCACACTTCTTAAGGAGATAAAAGTCTATCTGAGTCTTGGCCACTGAACTATGAAACATTTCGAAAATCGAAATCTCTATGCACATCATCATAACCTATCTACGAAGACTCAATATGCCCATTGAAGTCTCCTCTCACAAAAATTTTAACAGTGCTCGAGACGCCCCTCATCGTCTCATTCAAAACCTCCAAAAGCCCTTCTTCTCTTCCTCGTCCAAACCTAATTGCGGAGCATAAACACTAAAAATGTTCACCGTAGCTCATACCAAGACCAACTTAACAAACATCAACCTATCACTGACTCTTTTAACCTCTACCA
>NW_025894135.1:0-5685 GCF_002878395.1 Capsicum annuum | reverse complement strand
GTCTTTTTAATTTTTCGTGGCCATTTGGGTGGAAAAATAGGCAAAACAGCGCAAACTGGATATTTTTGGGCCAAATCGATGTGCCATAACCCATATTTTTGGGGGTGCGCCCGAGGTTCGAGAATGTTGTGGGCTAAAAATTGATCGGGGCATGCAAGGAAGGTTGGGGATCATCCCAGTATGGTCCATTTAATATTTCGTGGACATTTGGGCGGATAAACGGGCAAAACGACACAAACGGGGCATTTTTGGACCATAGCGATGTGCTATAGCCCACGACTTTGGGGCTAGGTCCAGGGTCTGGGCATGCTGTGGGTTGAAAGTTAATCGAGGCATGCTAGGGAGATCGGGGATCATCCTAGTGTGATCCATTTAATTTTTTGTGGTCATTTGGGTGGACAAACGGGCTAAACGGCGCAAATCGGGTGTTTTCGGGCCTAATCGGTGTGCTATAGCCCAAGGTTTTGGGGTTGTGCCTGGGGTCCGGGCGTACTGTGTGCCAAAAATCGACCAGGGTATGTCATGGAGGGTGGAGATCATCCTAGTGTGGTCCTTTTAATTTTTTGTGGCCATTTGAATGGACAAACTGGCTAACAGCGTGAACGGGACATTTTCGGCCAAATCAGTATGCTTTAGCCTACGGTTTTGGGGGTGGGCCTGGGGACCGAGCATACTATGGGCTGAAAATCGACTAGGGCATGTCTTAAAGGTTGGGGATTATCCCAATGTAGTTTGTACAATTATTTACGGCCATTTATGTGGACAAAAGAGAAAAATGGCACGAACGGGGCATTTTTGGGCCAAATTGGTGTGCTATAACCCACAATTTCGGGGGTGCACCAAGGGTCTAGGCGTGCGGTGGGCCAAAAATTGACTGGGGCATGGTAGGAAGGTCAGGGATCATCCCAGTATGGTCCATTTAATTTGTCATGGCCATTTGGGTTGACAAACGGTCAAAACGGTGCTAACAGGGCTTTTTTGGGATAAATCGATGTGTTATAGCCCACGGTTTTAGGAGTGGTCTCGGGGTTCGGGTGTGTTATGGGTCAAAAATTGACCGGGGCATTCCAGGGAGGTTGGGGTTCATCTTAGTGTGGTCCGTTTAATTTTTCATGGCTATTTGGGTGGACAAACAAGCAAAACGGCAAGAACGGGACATTTTTTGGCCAAATCGGTATGCTATAGCCTACGGTTTTGGGGGTGAGCCAGGGTTCTAGAGTGTTGTGGGCCAACAATTGACTGAGGCATTCTAGTGAGGTTGGGAATCATCCCAGTGTCTTTCATTTAATTTTTTACGGCTATTTGGGTGGACAAACGGGTGAAACGGCGTGAATGGAGCATTTTCAAGCCAAATCGGTGTTCTATATCCCATGGTTTTGGGGGTGGGTCTAGGGTCTGAGCGTTCTGTGGGTAGAAAATCAGCTGAGGCATGCTAGGGAGATTGAGAATCATCCCAAAGTGGTTCGTTTAATTTTTTGGGCCATATCGGTGTGTATAGCCCACGGTTTTGGGGTAGGCTCGGGGTCCGGGCATGTTGTAGGCTGAAAATCAACCAGGGCGTGCTAGGGAGGTTGGGGATCATCCTAGTATGATTTGTTTAATTTTTCATTGCCATTCGGGAGGACAAGAAATCAAAAAGGCGCGAGCCGGGCATTCCCAGGCAAAATTGGGGTGCTATAGCCCACGATTTCGGGGGTGGGCTCGGGATCTGGGCAAGCTGTATCTAGAAAATCAATCGAGGCATGCCAGGGAGGTTGTCCATCGTCCAAGTGTGGTCCTTTTAATTTTTCATCTCCATTTGCGTGGATAAACATGTGAAACGGTGCAAACGGGGCATTTTTAGGCCAAATCGATGTGCTATAGCCCACAGTTTTGGGTGTGGGCCCGGGTTCAGGGCGTGTTGTGTCCCAAAAATTGATCAAGGCATTCCATGGTGGTTTGGGATCATCCCAGTATGGTTCGTTTAATTTTTTTAGGCCATTTGGGTGGACAAACGGGCTAAACGGCATAAACGGGGCATTTTTGAGCCAAATCAATGTGCTATAGCCCACAATTTTGATAGTGGGCCCAGTGTTTGGGTGTGATGTGGGCTTAAAATTGAACGGGGAGTGCCAGGGAGATTGGGGATCATACCTATAAGGTTCATTTAATTTTTCGTGGCCTTTTGGGTGGACAAACGGGCAAAATTATACGATCAGAGCATTTTTGGGCTAAATCAGTGTGCCATAGTCCATGATTTTTAGGGTGGGCCCAGGGTACGAGTGTGCTGTTGTCCAAAAATTGACTAGGGAGTGCCAGGGAGGTTAAGGATCATACCAGTGTGGTCTGTTTAATTTTTTCGTGACCATTTGGGTGGGAAAATGGGCGAAATGGTGTAAACGACACATTTTTAGGCTAAATTGATATGCTATAGCCACGGTTTTGGGAGTGGGCTCGGGGTCCGAACGTGCTGTGGGTTGAAAATCCATAGGGGCATGACAAAGAGGTTGGGGATCGTCCTAGTATGGTATGATTAATTTTTTGTGGCCATTTGGATGGACAAACGGGTGAAACATTACGAACGTGGCAGTTTTGGGCTAAATCGATGAGCTATAGCCCACGATTTCAGGGGTGCGCCAGGTTCCAGGTATGTTATGGGCCAAAAATCTACCAAGGTCTACCAGGGAAGTTGGGATTGTCCCAGTGTGGTCCGTTTAATTTATCGTGGCCATTTGGGTGGACAAACAGGCAAAACGGCACAAACGGGGTGTTTTGGGGCCAAATCGCTGTGCTATAGCCCATGATTTTGGAGGTGTGCCTGGGGTCCAGTCGTACTTTGTGTTGAAAATCAATCGGGGAGTGACAGGGATATTGGGGATCATCCTAGTATGGTCCGTTTAATTTTTCGTCGACATTTGGATGGACAAATGGGGAAACAGCGGGAACGGGGCATTTTCAGCAAAATCGGTGTGCTTTAGCCCATAATTTTTGGGGTGGGCGTGGGGTCCGGGTGTGCTGCATGTCAAAAATCAACTGGGGCTTGCCAGAAAGGTTGGGTATCATCTCAGTGTGTTCCATTTAATTTTTTGTGGCTCTTTGTCTGGACAAACGGGTGAAATGGTGCAGATGAGGCATTTTCGGGCCAAATCAGTGTGCTGTAGCCCACAGTTTTGAGGGTGAGCCTGGGGTCCGGGTGTGCTATTGGCCAAAACTCAATCGGGGCATGCCAGGGATGTTGGAGATCATCCCAGCGTGGTCTGTTAAATTTTTTGTGGCTATTTGGGTGGACAAATGGGCGAAACGGCGTGAACGGGGCATCTTCGGGCTAATTTCGTATGCTATATCCAACATTTTCAGGTGTGTGCCCGAGGTTCGGGCATGTTGTGGGCCAAAAATTGATCGGGGTATGCCAGGAAGTTTGAAGATTGTTTCAATGTGGTCTTTTTAATTTTTCATGGCTATTTGGGTGGACAAACATGCGAAACAGAGCGAACGGGGCATTTTCCGGACAAATCGATATGCTATAGCCCACGATTTTGGGGGTGGGGCCATGGTTCGGGCGTGCTGTGGGATGAAAATCAATCGTAGCATGCCAGGGAGGTTGGAGATCATCCTAGTATGGTCCATTCAATTTTTCATGGCCATTTGGGTGGACAAACAGGCAAAATGACGCGAATGGGAAATTTTCGGGCCAAATCGGTGTGCTATAGCCCTCGGTTTCGTATCTGGGCCTGGGGTTCGAGCGTTTGGTAGGCGAAAGAATGATCGAGGCATGCCAGGGAGGTTGGGGATCATTCCAGTATGGTTTGTTTAATTTTTCATGTTTATTTGGGTTGACAAACGGGCGACACGACATAAACGGGGAATTTTCGAGCCGTATCGGTGTGCTACAGCCCATGGTTTCAGGGGTGGGCTCTGGGTCCGGACGTTCTGTGGTCCAAAAATCAACTGGGGTATGCCACTAAGGTTGGAGATCGTCTTAGTGTGGTCCGTTTAATTTTTCGTGGCCATTTGGTTGGATAAAAAAGCAAAACAGCATGAATGGGACATTTTCAGGCAAAATAGGTGTGCTATACCGCACGGTTTTGGAGGTGCACTCGGGGTTCTAGCTTGCTGTGAGCCGACAATCATACGGGGCATTCTAGGGGGGTTGAAGATCATCCCAGTATGGTCCGTTTCATTTTTCGTGGCCATTTGGGCGGATAAACGGGCGAAACACTATGAACAGGGCATTTTTAGGCAAAATCGGTGTGCTATAGCCCACGATTTTGGGCTGTACTCAGGGTATGGGCGTGTTGTAGGCTGAAAATTGATTAGAGCATGCCAGGGAGATTGGGGATCATCCCACTATGTTCCATTTAATTTTTTGGGATAATTTGGGTGGATTAACAGGCAAAATGGTTCGAACAGGGCATTTTCAGGCTAAATCGGTGTGTTATAGCCCACGGTTCTAGAGTGGGCTTGAGATTCGAGCGTTCTGTGGGTCGAAAATTGATTGGGTCATGCCAATAAGGTTGGGGATCTTTCCAGTGTTGTCATTTTAATTTTTCGTGGCCATTTGGGTAGACAAACAGGCAAAACAACGCAAACAGGGTATTTTTGGGCCAAATCGATGTGCCATAGCCCACAGTTTTGGGTGCACGCCCGAGGTTCGAGCATGCTGTGAGCCAAAAATTGATCAGGGCATGCCAAGAAGGTTGGGGATCATCCCAGTATGGTCCATTTAATATTTCGTGGCCATTTGGGCGGATAAACGGGCAAAACGACACAAACGGGGCATTTTTAGGCCATATTGATGTGCTATAGCCCACGACTTTGGGGCTGGGTCCGGGATCTGGGGTGCTGTGGGTTGAAAGTTAATCGGGGCATGCTAGGGAGATTGGGGATCGTCTCAGTGTGGTCCGTTTAATTTTTTGTAGTCATTTGGGTGGACAAACGGGCAAAACGGCGCAAATGAGGTGTTTTCGGGCTAAATCGGTGTGCTATAGCCCAAGGTTTCGGGGGTTTGCCTGGGGTCCGGGTGTACTATGTGCTGAAAATTGACCAGGGCATGCCAGAGAGGTTGGATATCATCCTAGTATGCACCGTTTAATTTTTCGTGGCCATTTAGATACACAGACGGGCTAACGGCGTGAACGGGGAATTTTCGGCCAAATCAGTGTGCTTTAGTCCATGGTTTTGGGGGTGGGCCTGGGGTTCGAGCATGCTATGGGTTGAAAATCAAATGGGGCATGTCTAAAAGGTTGGGGATTATCCCAGTGTAGTCTGTATAATTATTTGCGGCCATTTATGTGGACAAACGTGAAAAATGGTGTGAACAGGGCATTTTTGGGCCAAATCGGTGTGCTATAGCCCACAATTTTGGGGGTGCACCCAGGGTCTAGGCATGCGGTGGGTCAAAAATTGACCGGGGCATGGAATGGATGTTAGGGATCATCCGAGTATGGTCCGTTTAATTTGTCATGGCCATTTGGGTTGACAAACAGGCAAAACGGCGCTAACAGGGAATTTTTGGGATAAATCGATGTGTTATAGCCCACGGTTTTAGGAGTGGTCTCGAGGTTTGGGTGTGCTGTGGGTCAAAAATTGATCGGGGTATGACAGGGAGGTTAGGAATCATCTTAGTGTGGTCTGTTTAATTTTTCTTGGCTATTTGGGTGGATATACAAGCTAAACGGTAAGAATGGGACATCTTTGGGCCAAATC
>NW_025894134.1:0-2335 GCF_002878395.1 Capsicum annuum | reverse complement strand
TGAAGTACCTTCTTTTTCCCCAATAACATGACGATCACTCATTGCTTCTTTTCTTGCAGGAAGAGAAGGAGGAGAAGGAGGAGCCCCTTTCGATCTAGTATGATAGGCCAGAATGCACAAATTAACCTATGGGGAATGGGAAAACAAAATAAACAAAACAAAAAGGTAAAAAAGTTAGTGTTAGTTATAAAATGAACATGGAAAAAAAATGAACATGAGTATAGTGGGTTAGTTATAAAAGAATGAATCATGACTAACACATAGCACATTGTTTGACGTGTCCTACGATGGGAGCCTCTTTGAGCCAGAGGTAGGCCTATCGTTGTTTGAGAGATAATTATGCCATAAAATAATGCCATTTGCTAAAATATAAAACCCCAAAATAAAATAAACAAACTTTATTTCACTTGAATTGTTTCAACATTGCCGAAAATAAAATAAAGTAAATATAAGAATGCATAAAAATGAATGCTAGATTTTGAATATGTCCTCTTCTTGCTCTTCCTTGTCATCTTCTAGGACCTTGTCAAAGCGGTGGCAGCTTACCAAGAGATAAGATGATGCCAATTTCCCTCCCATGCTTTCTATATTGGTGCACTCTTGCCCTTGCTTGTAGAATTCATCTCATAGTTCTATCACCTTTCTCTCTATTGTCAAAGCACGATGCTTCCATGACTCCATTTGTTTCCCCATGTTGGCCATTTCTTTGGCGTTCTCCACAATAATGTGGCGATAGCGTGTCTCAGCTTCTTGAATTTGCGATAGAGGACTTGTGCTTCGGCCTCTTTGTCATTGACATATTTACCTCTTTTAACGCCCGGGGTCACCTTATTTTTACAATCGGCATACAACCACTCAATATATCCCACCACACAACCTGCATTATATCTGTTTGCCGCAATACTTCCCTTATCGAGATGAATCTTTCCTCTACAAGCTTTGGCCAGTATGGTGGCATTTGGGATTTTATCGTCTTCGTAGTCCATTCGGTGTGCGTCCATGTTGGCAACCTTTGGGATTATTTGTTTTCTTCCCGCTTGCCTCATTACTCTAGCAAGTGCATATGGTCACAGTCCGTGAAGTCCAATCAAAACCAAGTAATTGTAGTACTGATGGTATATTACAAAATCCGTGCTAGGAAACCATTCAAACATCCATTGCACGGAGTCTTCCGTCAGAGTACCCAACATTTGCCCCTATTTTTCTGTCTCATTTGGCCGCTAAATCTTTTTGACTCTCAACGTGACTCGAGTATCATGGGAAGAGATGTTGTCGATTCCAAATGACCTTGGCATGCTTTGTAGACCATGAATTTTTTGGAGATGTTCGATCATCCATAACTGCAGCAACAAGTTGCACCCCTCAAAATGTTTGGGCCTATTTTTGCAATTTCCAAGGGACCAGTAGATGTCGGCCACTATCATAGGTACGACCGTGTAAGGCTTCTTATTAATCCCATTGCATAATGCGTCAGCTACGGTGATCAGTTGAGTGTGCACCACTTCTTTCTCTCCGATTGGAAAGACCACCGTTCCCAGGAAGTAAACGATGAATGCAAAAATTCGTTTATCTTCCCAAGAAGCAGGGTCAGATCCCTCCTCTATATATGTCGCTTTCCCTTGCTGGTAGGCGAATCTGTTGGCTAAATATCTAGCGGACATTTTCGACCTCATCACATAGGCTACTAGTCGGCTTCCATGGAGACCCAGTTTTTTGCTCGCTTCCTCTAGAGTGTCACTTTTGGGGATGATGACCTCAGCTTGTTGCCATCTCATTGCTCTTGGAAACATTTTATTTTCCACGTATCCCCCAATTTCTTCCAAAAGCGGTGTCATCTCCACATCACCAAACCTGAATACCGATCTCGTTTCATCTCAGAAAGCGGTGGCCGCTTCGATGAGTTCTCCACAAGGATTGATGTTCATGAGGGAGGGCAAACTTCCCAATACTTGTTCGACCTTGCTTCGTCCAAAATACCCCAAGTCTGACCACCAATGTTCCATGTGCAGAGGCATGCACCAAACCATGCTAAATCTAGGGTATGAAGTTGGGATGGCCATTAAATTTACAAAACAAAGTGTTAGTCTACCCTACCCCCAAAGAGCAAATGGCATTATTTTGGGATAATTGTCTCTCAAAATGCACATAATAGTGAGGCGTTCATTTTGGGATCATAGGATCCCTTAGAACTTAGGGCCATGTTTTCTAGCATGACATCCTAGGCTTTTGGGATGTTTATTCCTTAATAAAGAGATAAACAGTTTGGCTCTAGGAATAAGAGTGGTTTTGACATGGTCCCCCCAAGCGGACAACTTGGGAGTGGGAACGCTTGTGG
>NW_025894133.1:0-4408 GCF_002878395.1 Capsicum annuum | reverse complement strand
TTTTAATCCATTTGTCTCAACCTTTATTTTTCTTTTATTCTTTTTTTTTTCTCAAACATTATTATTTATTTTTTAAAATTCATTTGTCTCAATTGTTTTTATTTTTAACATTTCTCATTTTTTTATTTTAATTCTTGTCTTTTTTATTTCTTAACTCTTTTTCTTTTTTCTTAATATTTAGTTTTTCCCCTCTTTATTGTCTTTTTTTTCTTTTTTCTCCACTTCTATTATATTTTGTTAATGAAAGTTGGATAATCTGCAAAGAAGATCTTCTTTTCTTGACATCGAAGTAAATTTAAGAGTAAAACTTATTGTTTGAAAATTCTTTGGGATAAGTCTTGTCTCTAAGGTAAGAGTTATAGAAAATCAAAACGCAATATGGTAGTGTCAAATTTTGCTCGTGGAACGTAACTTGTTTTAAAGTACTTGAGTTAAGTCTTGACTCTCATAAATCAAGACACAATATGGTAGTATCAACTCTTGCCCATGGGGTGTAACTTGTTGTATAAAATTTATTCGGCTAACTCTTGCCTCTAAAATAAGAGTTATAGAATATCTCATAATTCAAAATATAATGTGGTAGTGTTAACTCTTTTTTATAGGGCATAACTTGTTGTTTGAAAGTCCTTAGGCTAAGTCTTGCCTCTAAGGCAAGAGTTATAGAACATCTCATAAATCAAGGCATAATGTGGTGGTGTCAACTCTTGTTCATGGGGCATATTTTGTTGTTTAAAAGTCTTTGATTTATAAAACATCTCATAAATCATGCCACAATGTGGTTGTATCAACTCTTGCCCATGAGGTGCAACTTATTGTTTAAAAGTCCTTCGATTAAGTCTTGTCTCTAAATGTAACGACCCAAAATCACCTCCTAGGATGTCACATAGTGCTTAGGGCTACAAGTAGCCCCAAGCTAACCCTTTTAGCCTATCAGTTCTCATAATAACTCATTCAAGAAGAAATATACAAAACACTGGCACTGTCATATCAAATGAAAGGAAATACGAAGATAATACTCGGTCCAAACAACCATAATACTGGAAATCTCAACACAACCACAGTCTGATAACTAGTCTAATAAAGCCTCTACTACGCTATGAACTCAAGAGCCGTTAGGATAGGTCCCCAACTGACTCAAACTAAACTATAAGTAATAGCAGAAATACTCAAATATTGAAATGTCTGAAGATAGGTCCTCGAACCATGAGGACTCACAAATGGGAAGATGTAGGCAAAGGTACTCAAAAATCACTGACGAGTCTGGGAATGAGCTCCTAAACCTACATTATAAGACAATGTAGCACATAGACGTATAGGTGGATCAACACTTGGGAATGTACTGAGTATATGGGGGTGTATGCATTTATATAAAAATAGTATCAATACTCTTCAATCAAATCATGCATGCAATTAGGAATGACTCACATGGCTTGAATAAGTCAAAATATAAAGCTCATAAATCATGTAGAATGAAGCATGTAACAAAAATCTCGTGAGTCATTATACTTAGCCTAAAAAATCTAAACTCTTCTCTTATTCTCATTACTCGAAGGCTAAACAAACCTTTAAACAATACTTTCAAACTCATGCATATATCTCATGGAGAGTAAAACTTCTTTAATGCTCAAGAACTTATAACTCTTTTGGACTCAAACACTTGGAACTTGGAATCATATAACTTTAGTTTAAAAATCGGCGATCAACTCGTATTAGTAGAGAAAACTACTTCCTTCTTTGGAAAATACTTAAAAGCAATTCGTTCACTTTAGAAAATATCTCATCTAAAAGCTTTAGGGAAAATATTCTATCTAAATGGAAAATACTTTAGTTTAGGGAGGTTCTTTTAACCGACATAAACCATACAAGCTACATGGAGTCCAACATCTTGTCCTCCTAAGGAAGAAACCTCATATTGGGGAGAGGTGTCATACTCTTGCCAAAGAGTATAACCTTAACTTAGTGATCACTTATCTCGGTCTCGGGCCCAATCATCTCAGCGTTAGGCCCAAAATCTCAAACCTACGGTGGAACGTAGTTCTAGAGTAAGAAACCATAGTAACTTATCCAACTCATTGCTAAATACTACTCTCTTTAGTTTATCTTGCTAATCTCATAAAAATCCACTTTCAAAATGATCTCATGGTTCCTAAGAACCCAAAAATCAAATCTGTAATCTCATGTAGTGAAGTGGATTTCAAAGCTCTATGACCATTAGGTTAAAATATTTCTCAATAATCTCAGAATACTCAAATCATGGGTGTTTATAGCACAAAAGTTCATAAAATTGCAAGTCTCAAGCAGGGCTTAGTGACCCATAATTCAATCTCAAGTTGAAACTCATCATAATGTATAATAGATAACATATAGATTCATAATGCATGTAGAAATCTAGAAGCTATAGCAATTTGTCTCAAAATATCAACATACTCATATACTCCAATTTTTAGAACATTGAAACTCTTAAATTCTCAAGGAGTAACAACATAGGGTATAAACCCAGCTTCAATTTCTTAAGAAAACATGCAAAATCATGCTATTAGACTCTCAATTCATGGGAAACATCAAAATCTTGCAACCAATAACAATGGGTGAAAAACCCTAATTTAATTTCATGTAAAATCTCACAAGTTATAGAAAATTGTAGTTTAAATAAGCCTTTGGGCATAAGGGTGAAAGGATTACCCATGTTCAAAACCCCACATACCTTAGATTATAAAATTGGATGAAAAAGCTTGCTTTAAACTCTTCTTCTTACTCTTGAGAGAGGGTTCTTGCAACCCTTGAACTTGGAGAACTCAAATCTCAACTCAATTTGTAGAATCTATGGTGAGTTCTTGGATTTGTTGGAAAAGGGTTTTAGATTTGATCTTGAGGGATAAACCCTAAATCTCTTGTGCTTTGGATGATGAATGAAGCCATTTGCTTCGCTTGGAATATATTTGGTTGATAAAAGAGTAGAAAAAACCAAAAAGCCCTTTTAAAAATGAGTTAAAAATACTGAATGGGGGCTGCGACGGTCGAAGCGATGGACTATCGCTAGCCTGACGGTCCGTCGGATTAATCATCACATGCAGATCGGAAAAAAACACACTGCCTTAATGTGATAGTCGTAGCGATATTCTTTCGCAGTCTTGATGGTTCGTCAGAACGTCCGTCGCACATTGGCCAGGATGAGACCACATTGCCTTAGTGGCAATGGTCTCAGCGACGGTCCGTCGCAGCCTTGACGATCCGTCATCCTGGCCGTCGTACTTGGGCTAGGAAAGGGAGTTTCTGCCTTGGTTGCAATGGTCCATCACAGACTCGAAGGTCCGACAGATCATCCATCACACCTGGATGGTTCCGACAACTCTCAGTAAAATGGCCATAACTTCTCACCCCAATGCCAGATTTGGACGAAATTGGTATTGCTAGAAAGCTAATTCAATTCTCTACATGACAAAAAGTCAAATTTAAGAAAATTCTACATAGTTTAAATACTAGTTACTTGGGAAGTCTCTTCTCAATATTTTAGGGTCAGAATTACACTTCACTTGACACGCTCGAAGGCTCGGACTACAAGGGAACTTTACGGGGTCTTACAATATCTCCCCCTTGGAAACATTCGTCCTTGAATATCGCTAGTTAGACTAAGAACATAGGAAATATAGTACACATAGCTGAAGCAATTTGCTAAACGGGCTCAAAATCTTTCTAAACTCTTGAATACCTCAGAAATTACAAGAGCTCATGCAATAATAGATATATAGCTGAACTTTAGATTAGAAGGACTAAATTAAGGAAGAATAATACCTTCAGATCAATCTGAACTCGTGAAAAAGAGGTGCGGGTACTTGGCTCGTATGTTTGCTTCTGCCTCCCAAGTAGCACCCTCAACTGACTGGTTCTGCCACAATATTTTGATCAAGGGAACCTCTTTGTTACTCAGCTCACGGATCTGAATAACTAGGATCTCAATGGGAATCTCATCGAATAAAATACACGGCTCAAAAATCTATATGGGCCAACATAACGGGGACGAAGCTTTCCCTTTTTACTAAACCTCTTCACCCTTTTCATGGGTGAAATCTTCAAGTACACTAAATCACCCACTTCAAACTCAAGATCTCTTCTCCTCACATTGGCATATGACTTTTGATGACTCTTAGCTGTCTTTAACCCCTCTCTAATCAACTTAACTTTCTCTATTGCTTCAAATACTGCATCAGGCCCAATCATGGCAGCTTCGCCCACTTCAAACCAACCTATGGGTGATCTACATCTCCTATCATATAAGGCCTCAAATGGTGCCATCCTGATGATAGCATGGTAACTATTGTTATAGGCGAACTCTATCAATGGCAAATGCTTATCCCAACTACCTTTAAAATCAGCACACGCCCTCAACATATCTTCTAGGGTCTAAATG
>NW_025894132.1:0-6407 GCF_002878395.1 Capsicum annuum | reverse complement strand
ACTATTTTTTCTAATATTTAAGAGTTGAAAATTAATTAAATATATTTATGGTAAAATATTTTCTTATTAGAAGTCATCATAATTAATGACAATTAATTCTTTTTCCATTAGTTTAAAATTCTAAATCAACTAAATTTGATTTTAAGAAGATTTGAAAATTTTAGAAATAAATATAAAAACGTTCTCCGCAATGAATAAAATTATTTAATTTTAAATAATGAAACACTACACATGCAAAGAACGTGCAGCTAAACTAGTATATATTAAAAGTGTGAAGACCTTAAAAAAATGATTTGAATTTTTTTTTCCTTCATTACGAAGCTCACCTATAGATAAAATAGTCTTTTCACCATTTTTCAACGAATTATTAATTATTAAAAGATTAAATAATCCTACAATATATGGTAAGAGGAAAATATAAGGAGTACTAATATTGATACTTTTTTTTTTTTGTAAATGGAAAAGGAGTCTTCAAATACATGGTAAGAGAGAAATCCTAAGATACATGGTAACTAAGAAATTTCAAATTTCAAAATTTAAGAAAAATTTGACGTATACTAATTGTAACTAAAACTAAATCGTGTCAATCCTATTCAAACTTAATCATGGAAATAACCAATTCTTTTAGAATTAGAGCAGTACATCTATCAATATGTATAATTTTAATATATATATATATATATATATATATATATATATATAAATCCTTTCAACCAATCTCTCCCTTTAATGTATAAACATTCCCTTCTCAACCTACCTCTCCTCTTTATATAAAATCAAGTTTGTATTATTAAGTGTGGGGATCAATAAAGTTTTTCCGTTTTTCTGAAGCTCTTAGGGGGTTCCCGAAAGGGAAACCTTTTTCCAAGTTACTTCATGTAAGTTCTTATTCATGCTTAATTTCCCCACCAAAAAATATGTTTTTATATGTTATTATGTTCTCATATGTTATTATGTTTTCATATGTTTTTACAAATTTAGTATCAATCATGTAAATTATTTACTTAAAATTTACCCTTAGTACATGGTTAGTCTCTTAGTTTCTTAACAACAACGATGGATTAGCTTGTAAATTCCTAGGAATTCTAGCCTTAAAAGTCCGTCATATCTGCAGAATAGACGAAAGGACGAGTGTTAGCTGCAAGATTAATGTTTCGGGGTGTGGCTAAAGAAGTAAGCTATTAAGAACATAGGCTAAGAGAAAGAGATGAACAGGGTAAGATGGAAAAAAAATTAAAATCTGGAGAAAAATAGGCTAAAAAGAACTAAAAACACGAATAAACAATAGGAAAGAGGGAGTACTGAGTAGGATTTACAACATATTTATTTGAAAACCTCTAAATTATCCGCTTTAAAATCACCTGCTTTATTAAAAATATAAATATTTATTTTATTGAAATATCTTTTTTATCTAAGCGTCTAAAATATTGGTATCAGAGCGAGAAAGTTTTTTGGGAACTGTAGTTAATAAAAAGACCATTATTAAGTACTCGCATATAAATAAAAACTTTTGTTCTAAGTATTTTCTTTTCTGAATTTCGTTCTATCTTTCTACTGAATGTCTTAGGCCTTATATAGACCCAAAGAAAGAAAAAGGAGTGATCCTAACACATTGTACGTGGCCATAAAACAAGTGGCCGACACTTAGAGATAAAAAGCTAAAAAGAAAAATTCAATAATGCAAGTCGGGTGCTCATTGGGCCCATCGTCACATGCATTATTATTTTTTTTTTACTTTTACAGACGCGTGCTTCTACAGTTTTTCGCTCTTTTGGAGGGTAGTGATAAAGGAAGAACTCTATTATTTGTACAGGACACAAAGTGGGCATCCCCACCTGATAAATCTTATCTCTAAAGTAGGGTTGTTTATTCTTCCACGTCTCTACTCTTTCTATCATATGTCTGATTATCTTCTGTCGCGATTTATTCTGTATCCAAGTTGTGTAGGGCAATGGAGTCAAAGCTTATTCCTGAGTGGTGTTTGGTTAGGATTGTGTCTAAGGGATGGAGATATATAAAAATTAGGTCCTAAATGTCCTTTGGCATAATCTGAGGCTTTAGAAAAATCATTAAAATCTTTATAAAGCGGGGCTTTCATACCATTTACAAAATCCATTACTTCTAACCATGTCTGAGATCTAAATATTCAAGGCGTTTAAATGAAGCTAATTTGTTATGCTAAATGATAATAAATAATTGTATGTTTCTTCTGATTTTCCTAGGAAATATTGCTTACGACTGTATGGCTTTTGATTATATCTCTTCTTATATTTTCTTGGTTTTCTTTGGTTATTATCATAGTTTTGAGTTGTATATATTATGAATTTACAAAAAATCATTTCATTTCTTTTTAATTATTTTTTTATTTGTATGTTAGTACATTTTTCTGTTAAAATATCCATAACATATTGTATCCTATGTCCTATAGTCCATTGTGTATTTGGACTAGCAGCTACGTTATCTCTTTTATACCATCTATCTTCTATTTTCCTTCCTAAAGCCCTGGTAACTTATTGAATTGTTTCTTTCCTAATTCTTCATTAAAAGTGTTTCCACTAATCGTGTAATAGTAAAAATAATCTTTTAGATAATATTTTATGTACATCCAGTTTGAAATACTTAACAGTTCTAATTTTATTAATGCATCCTTTTGTAGGGCTAATAATCCACTATTTGGGTCCTAAAAAGAATAACATTAGAAATAGAAATTCTCAACTAATAGAAAATTTTAAAGAAACACTATTAAATGTAGATGAATACATGTCAGACATAGAAAGTATATACTCCATAGTAAGTTTTGACATAGAAGTAGAGGAATTAGATTTTAAATAATTTGATAATAAACAATCTAATGAATGTAACACAAGATTGTGTACATGATTTCCAAAGGAATAAAGGTTTAGATAGTAATAGATGTAGAATATGTAGTTGGTTTTCAAGTAAATAAAATAGAGCAAAATGTAAGAAATGTTACATGGAAGCATGTATAAATTGTATAGAAAATACTTTTAAAATAGAAATAGAATCAGGAGTAACTAATGATCGAAAACTTACAACAACAACAACAACAACAACAACAACAACAAACCCATTGTATTCCCACATAGTGAGGTCAGGGGAGGGTAAGATGTACACAGTCCATACCACTACCTTCGGAGAAGTAGCAAGGCTGTTTTCGATAGATCCCCGGCTTAAGACAAGATAAGTCATCAAAAACGTACACAAAGAATGGAACAATATGGCATGACAATGATCGAAAACTTACAACTAATCAAATTACTAACTTAAGAATAGCAACTCTAGAAGCCAGAATAAATGACTTAGAACAAAGAATAGATACATTAGAAAAAGGAAAAGCTAAACTAATTGAAGAAGAAATATATACACAAAATACACAAGGAACAATACATCTAGAAAAACTAGAAACATAAATGATCAACGTAGAATAAAACAGCACCAGCTTAATATGTAATGAAGACAAAGAATTTTCTACGATAAAAGTATTAATAAAAATTAGGATTCAACACATAGAAATAGAAACTTTAGCATTAGTAGACCCAGGATGTACAAGTTGTGTAATGAATAGAGAAATAGCACTAGCCCATTTGCTAAAACCATTTAAGAAGCCCATTGCAGAAATGCAAATGGATGGGTCTCATAATGTTTATAACCATTATATAGAAAATGCCCAACTAAATTTTCTAAATACATGTAATGAATTTTACAAACCTACCTACAATGTTAATAGAATACTGGTAAGAGATTTAAACATAGGCTCAGACTTTTTAATAGGATTACATTTTTGTATACAAGATAGAGAAGGATGTCTCTTAACAAGACACCTCAATATAATATCCAAAAAGACATCGGAGAAATAATTTTTTGTGATCACTGCACCTCAATGATCGAAGCGTTCAAAAGATTGAATCTACAAAAGGAGGCTCTTATCATGGAAAATTCTAAATCAATGAAGCAAGTACAGACTCTTCAAGACAAACTCAGTAAGTATCAGACAAACAAAACAAATCCAAGTACTCAGACAAGAGTTCTCCATCTCTAAGAAAAATGGATGAGAAGGGTGTTCATTCCCCTCTGAATGCCAAGAAATTCACTGTACTGGATGTTGGTATAGGTAGTCCAATTCAAACGGTAACTGGTAAAGACAAGTCAAATCCTTTAATGGCTGAGGTGTCTGGTTAGGATTGTGTCTAAGAGATGGAGATATATAAAAATTAGGTCCTAAATTTCCTCTGGCATAATCTGAGGCTTCAGAAAAATTATTAAAACCTTTATAAAGAGGGGCTCTCATACCATTTACAAATCCATTACTTCTAACAATGTCTGAAAAATTCTATTTGTTCTACCATGTATGACCACATAATATTTAAACCTAGGCCTACTTGTATCTGACATATATTGACATAATGCATTCATGGATGCTAAAAAATATTTAGGATCTGGTTTATGAAAGGCTATCCAGAGATTATCTACTAAGCATTTCTGCAGTTTATCTAAAACATGTTCAGGTCTTGGTCTAAAGGATAAATTGCAAGAAGGATAAGAAATTAAATTGTAAGGTCCGAAATCTATTCTTTCTAGTGTATCTACTGAGTCTTGTGGTCTGAATCTAATATTACCTAGCATCGTCTGGTAGTAGATGTCTTGTGACGAGGAAGATGCTACTCCCTTGCCTTTGTCTGTATTAGGTTGACCAGTTGGTCTCATGCTGAAAACAAATATAAGTTTAGTTTAAAACAGATTTAGTTTTTAGCTGTAATCTGCTTAATTGGTTTGCTAAGTCATTTTCTTTACCTTTTATATATTCAAAAACAATATTTTTATAGACTGATATGGTGTCAGTGAAATTTAACTATCTTCTTCTACTACTAGAATTGTCTTTAACTTGTTGACTAAACTTGACTATAGCTTCACAGTCTGTCCTTACCAAAACTTCATCTTTATTTAATATATATAATTTAAAACTGTTTAGGCCATATATAATGGCTAGTATTTCTAAATCTATGGCACTCATGTTTCCTTTCTCTTTGTATAAACCACATTGATAGGCGCATATTTGTTCTTCATTTTTACTACTATATTTATTAGGTCTTGCTTTTAATATGGCTCCCCATCCTAATTTACTTCCGTCTGTCTGAACGATTAAATAATCAGTTTCTAGTAGAATTTTTAAGTCTGGAATATGTTTAACTCTTTCTTTAATTTGTTGGACTAATTTAATGTTAGACGATTAAATAAGTGGATAGAAGAAGAGACTCATCATAAATCCAAATTAAGAGAAAAAGAAATAAAATTAGAAGACAATATAGAAAAAATACAAGGTCAGACAACTCAAGAAAACTTAGACGAAGTAGATATAAAATATTTTGAAACTCTGCTAAAAATTTCTAAAGAAGAATTAGATTTCAATAATGTAAGAATAGAAAACTCTTATTATAGGACAAATTACTATTTATAACAAGTAAATAAAATTTCATTAGGATAAGGTATGCCACTTAAATACATTATACATATTAGAGAAACCCGACGTCAGTTATACGAAGAATTAATTTATAAAAATCAACTTAAAGAATTATTAAAGCATTTAAAAGAAAAATTATTTTGGATTAATGACGAAATAAGAAAAGTCAATAATTTAGTCCTTACAGATACTGAAATAGATAGAGTTGTTAAAACAACATCAAAAAATTTAAAAGAATCACTTATTAGAGAACAGTCAAGGTTGATAAAAAATATAAAAGAAGTAGAACTAGAAATTACATATTTTAATAATAGAGTAGGGTACATTAACAAATTAAAGTTAGTAAACATACAATTAGTTATTATCATCTAGCATAACAAAATAGCTTCATTTAAACGCCTTGAATATTTAGATCTTATATTTCAACTTGAAAAGAAATACAGAATGTTAAAAGATAATACTACTATAAGATGTAATTTCAGCCAAGGAGAACACATTTTACATTCAAAAGATAAACAATATAACACCATAATAGACTTAATAATAAATTTAAGCGAAAAAATTCAAGAAAAAGATAATAATATAATAAGAATTTTGGAAGAAGTAGAAGTTTTCTCAAAATAAACAAAAATAGGTACTAGAAAAGATAGAAGAAAATTTAGATTATTTAAAATCACAAGAGTTAGAAATAGACAGAAAAATTCAGTATTTAAATCAAAAATTCAATCTAGAAAAGATACCTACAAAAATAGAAATAGAAAAATTAATAAAAACTATAGCAGAAAAATCAAAATAATTAGAAATTAAAACCACTCAACTAGTAACAAAAATCGTAGAGCAAGTAGAGTTAATAAATAAAGAAATAAGAGAGTTAAAAATAAAAATACAAAGATTAGAAGAAATTTCACTCTCATGAGTGAAGAAGATA
>NW_025894131.1:0-5393 GCF_002878395.1 Capsicum annuum | reverse complement strand
TGCATTCGCATCGTTTCGCCTATTTTTCTACACAAATAGCCAAGAAAAATTAAATGGACCACCCTCAAAACCATGGGCTATAGCACCCCGATTTTGCTTGAAAATGCCTCGTTCGTGCCTTTTCGCCCATTTGTCCACCTAAATGTCCACAAAAAGCAAAATAGACCACACTGGGAGGATTCCAACCTTACTGGCATGCCCCGATCGATTTTCGGCCGACAACACGCCCTGATCCCGGGTCCACCCTTGATTCGCGCCGTTTAGCCCATTTGTCCACCCAAATGGCCATGGAAAATTAAACGGACTATAATGAGATGATCCCCAACCTCTCTGGCATGCCTCGCTCAATTTTTGGCCCGCAGCAATCTCAGACCCCGGTCCCATCACCAAAACCATGGGATATAGCACACCGATTTGGCCAAAAAATGCCTCGTTCGCGTCGATTCGCCTATTTGTCCATCCAAATGACCATGAAAAAATAAATGGACCATTAAATGGACCACACTAGGATGACCCCCAAGCTCCCTGGCATGCCCTGGTCGATTTTCAGCCCACAGCCCACCAGGACTCTGGGCCCACCCCCAAAACTGTGGGCTATAGCAGTACGATTTGGCCCGAAAATGCCCTGTTCACGTCGTTTCTCCTATTTGTCCACCATATGGCCACAAAAAATTAAACCAACCAAACGGGGATAATCCCCAACCTTCCTGGCACACCCCAATTGATTTTTAACCCACAGCACGCTCGGACCCCTAGCCCACCCTCGAAACCATAGGCTATAGAAGATCGATTTGGCTCGAAAATGCCCCGTGCGTGTTGTTTCGCCCATTTGTCCACCCAAATGGCCACGGAAAATTAAATGAACTATACTGGGATGATCCCTAACCTCCCTGGCATACCCCGATCGATTTTCAGCCCACAGCATGCCTGGTCCGTGGCCCACCCCCAAAACTGTGGGCAATAGCACTCCAATTTAGCTCGAAAATGCCCCATTCATGCTGTTTTGCCCTTTGTCCACCCAAATAGCCATGAAAAATTAAACAGACCACAATGGGATGATCCCCAACCTCCCTGAAATGCCCCGATTGAGTTTTTCCCCACAGCACACCCGGGCTCCAAGCTCACCCCTAAAACTGTGGGCTATAGAACTCCCATTTAGCTCAAAAATTCACCATTCGCGCTGTTTCGCCCGTTTGTCCTCCCAAATGGCCACGAAAAATTAATCGTACTATAATGGGATGATTCCCAACCTCCCTGGTATGCTAGGTTTGATTTTTAGCCCACTGCACGCCCGAACCTCCGGACCACCCCCAAAACTGTTGGCAATGGCACACCGATTTGACCCGAAAAAAGCCCCATTCAGGCCGTTTCCCCCATTTCTCCACCCAAATGGCCATGAAAAATTAAACGAACCACACTGGGATGATCCCCAACCTCCCTGGCATGCCCTGGTAGATTTTTGACCCACATCACGCCCGGACCCTGGGCCTACCCTCAAAACGGTGGGCTATAGAATATCGATTTGTCCCGAAAATGCGCGGTTCCTGCCGTTTCACCCGTTTGTCCACCCAAATAGCCATAAAAAATTAAACGGACCACACTGGGATAATCCCCAACCTCCCTGACACGCCCCGGTAAATTTTTGGCCAACAGTACGCCTAAACGCTGGGCCAACCCCAAAAATCGTGGGCCATAGCATACCGTTTTAGCCCGAAAATGCCCCATTCATGCCTTTTCACCCGTTTTTCCACACAAATAGCCACAAAAAATTAAATATGCCACACTGGGATGATCCCCAACCTCCCTGGAACACCCTGGTCGATTTTCGGCCCATAACCCACCCGGACCCTAGGTGGGCCCAAAACCATGGGCTATTATAGGACACCAATTTGGTCCGAAAATGCCCCGTTCGCGCCTTTTCGCTCGTTTGTCCACCTATATGGCCATAAAAATTAAGCGAACCACATTGGGACGATCCCCAACCTCTCTGGCACGCCCTAGTCAATTTTTAGCTTACAACACGCCCGGACCTCGAGCCCACCCCCAAAACTGTGGGCTATAGCACCACAATTTGACCTGAAAATGCCCCGTTCGTGCCGTTTTGCTCGGTTATTCACCTAAATAGTCACAAAAAATTTAACGGACCACATTGGAATGATCCACAACCTCCCTGGCATGTCCCGGTCAATTTTTGGCCTATATAATGCTTGAACCCCGGGCCCATCCCCAAAAATGTGGCCAATAGTACATAGATTTGGCTCGAAAAAGCCCATTCACGCAGTTTCGCCGATTTGTCCACCTAAACGGCCAAGAAAAATCAAACAAACCGCACGGGGATGATCCCAACATCCCTGGCATGCTCCGATCGATTTTTAGCCCACAGCACGCTCGAACCCTGGGCCCACCCCTAAAATCGTGGGATATTGCACATAGATTTGGCCCAAAAATGCCCCGTTCGCGCCGTTTCGCTTGTTTGTCCTCCCAAATAGCCACGAAGAAATAATCAGACCACATTAAGATGATCCCTAACCTCCCTGGCATGGCCCAATCAATTTTAGGCCCATAACACACCAGATATCGGGCTTACCCTCAAAACTGTGGGCTATAGCACACTGATTTGGCCCGAAAAATACCTCGTTCATGCCGTTCGCCCGTTTGTCCACCCAAATGGCCAAAAAAAATTAAGCGGAGCACACTGGGATAATCTCCAACCTCCCTGGCATGCCACGGTCGATTTCGGCCCACAGAATGCCCGAACCCCAGGCCCACCCCCAAAACTGTGGTCTATAACACACGGAATTGGCCCAAAAATGAACTGTTTGCGCCATTTTACCCGTTTGTCCAACCAAATGGCCACGAAAAATTAAACGGACCATATTGGGATGATCCACAACTCGGTCAATTTTTGTCCCAAAGCACACATGGACCCCGGGCACACCCCTAAAATTGTGGGCTATAGCACTCTGATTAGGCTCAAAAAGGCCACATTTGTGCTGTTTCACCCATTTGTCAACCCAAATGGCCATGAAAAATTAAACGGACAACTCTGGGATGATCCCAAACCTCCTTGGCACGCCCAAGTCAATTTTTTTTCCCACAACACGCCTGGATCCCAGGCCCACCCCCAAAACCATAGGATATAGCACACCGATTTGGCTCGAAAATGCCCCGTTCGCACTGTTTCACCCATTTGTCCACCTAAATGGCCATGAAAAATTAAACGAACCACACGAGGATGATCCCTAACTTTCCTGACACACTCCGATCATTTTTCAGTCCACATCATCCCCAGACCCCAGGCCCACCCCCACAACCGTGGGCTATAGCACACCAATTTGGTCCAAAAATTACTCGTTCGTGCCATTTCGCCCACCCAAATGGCCTCAAAAAATTAAACGAATCACACTGGGATGATCCCCAACCTCTCTGGCATGCCCTGGTCGATTTTCAGTCCATAGTACACTCGAACCCCAAGACCACCCCTAAAATCGTGGGCTATAGCACACTGATTTGGTCCGAGAACCCCCCGTTCGCGCCGTTTCACCCGTTTGTCCACCTAAATGGCCACAAAAAATTAGATGGACCAAAAAAAGATGATCCCCAACCTCCCTGGCATGCCCTAGTTGATTTTCAGCCGACAGCACGCCCGGTCCCCGAGACCACCCCAGAATTGGGGGCTATATAGCACACCAATTTGACCCGAAAATGCCCCATTCAGAACGTTTCGCCCGTTTATCCACCAAAATGGCCACAAAAAATTAAACGAACTATATTGGGACGATCCCAAACCTCCCTGGCATACCTCGATCGATTTTTGGCCCACAACACGCCTGAACCCTGAGCCCACCCCTTAAACTGTGGGCTATAGCACACCATTTTGGCCCATAAATTCCTAGTTCGCGCCATTTTGCCAGATTGTCCACCCAAACGGTCACAAAAAATTAAACGGACCACACTGGGATGATCCTAATCTCCTTGGCACACCTCGGTAAATTTTTGGCACACAACAATCTCTAACCCCAGGCCCACCCCCAAAACAGTTGGCTATAGCACACAAATTTAACCCAAAAATGCCCTATTGGCACCGTTTTGCCCGTTTGTCCACACAAATGGATATGAGAAAATAAACAGACCAAACTGGGACGATCCCCAACCTCTCTAGAACGTCTCTGTCAATTTTCGGCATACAAAACTCCCGGACCCTGGGCCCACCCCCAAAACCATGGGCTATAACACATCGATTTAGTCCAAAAATGCCCAGTTCGTGCCATTTCGCCCGTTTGTCCACCTAAATGGCCACAAAAAATTAAACGGACTACACTAGAACAATCCTCATCCTCCCTGGCACTGCCCAATCAATTTTTAGCCCATAGCATGATCGAACCCCAGGCCCTTCCACAAAACCGTGGACTATAGTACATCGATTTGGCCCAAAAATGCCCCTTCATGCTGTTTTGTCTATTTGTCCTCCCAAATGGCAACAAAAATATTAAACGGACCACTCTGGGATGGTCCCTAACCTTGCTGGTACGTTCTGGTCAATTTTTGGCCCACAGCACGCCCAAACCTCGGGCCCACCCCCAAAATCGTGGGCTACAACACGCCGATTGGGCCCGAGAAATCCCCGTTCGTGCCGTTTCGCCCGTTTGTCCACCTAAATGGCCATGAAAAATTAAATGGACCACACAGAGATGATCCTCAACCTCCCTGGCATGCACTAGTCGATTTTCAGCCGACAGGACGCCCGGTCCCTGGGACCACCCCAGAAATCGTGGGCTATAGAGCAAACCAATTTGGCCCAAAAATGCCCCATTCACAAAGTTTCACCCGTTTATCCACCCAAATGGCCACAAAAAATTAAAAGAACCATACTGGGACGATCCCAAACCTCCCTGGCATACCACAGTTAATTTTTGGCCGACAACACGCTTGGACCCCGAGCCCACCCCTTAAACTGTGGGCTATAGCACATCGATTTGGCCTAAAAACTCCCAGTTTGTGCCATTTCGCTAGATTGTTCACCCAAATAGTCACAAAAAATTAAACGGACCACACTGGGATGATCCTCAACCTCTCTGGCATGCCTCGGTCAATTTTCGGCGCACAACAGTCTCTAACCCCGGGCCACCCCTGAAACAGTTCGCTATAGCACACCAATTTGACCTAAAAATGCCCTATTCACGTTGTTTTGCCAGTTTGTCCACCCACATGGATATGAAAAAATAAATAGACCAAATCGGTAAATTTTTGGCACACAGAAGTCCCATACCCCGGGCACACCCCAAAACCGTGGGCTATAACACATTGATTTAGCCCAAAAATGCCCAGTTCGCGCCGTTTTGCCCGTTTGTCCACCTAAATGACCAAAAAAAGTTAAACGGACAATACTAGAA
>NW_025894130.1:0-4861 GCF_002878395.1 Capsicum annuum | reverse complement strand
ACATGTTCTATACATAGAAAGAAGATTAACTAAAAAAAGGATTTTAAATTGAGCTCATGCTCATTCGCAAGACATGAATACATAAAGAAGGGAAACTTTTCCTAAAACATCTTAAAGACTCTTGTCCATAAGTATGACATACTTCATACTCATGCACAAGACTCTACTCAATAGAGATTTTAGACTTCCTAGGACACTTTGAAACCTTAGAATTTGATACCAAGTTTATAACACCCTGGGAGTACACCCTGGACACCACACGGTGCTTACTGCTACAAGTGACAATAAGATAACCCATGAGCTGAAACCTGCTACAAGCACTGAATAATAAACTAATAATAAACATGTGCAAAAATAGCTGACTATACCATAAGGTTCTAATTGTAAAAAAAAAATACAACTGAAATCCACTAATATGTAATATAAGCAAAAATATTAAAAATTGACAAATAAAAACTTATAACTAACTGACTGTACGAAATGTGTCTGAAAGCCTGTAAACTGACTGAATAAGAGTTGATGGAACAAGCCCCAACTAACTCAAATTGTCTAAGTCAAATAAAATACTGAACAACTGAATAAATCTAAGATAAACAACCATTTCCTCGATAGATGAGGACTGACCATGACTACTATTGCTGATGCGCTGTAATATCTAAGTTCGATTGTGAACCTGAGCATTTGAACCTATGATATGAGATATTATAGCATAAAAAATGAGTATGTTGTTAGTACTTTAAATGTACAGGTAGGTTAAATGAGGTTAGGCTGATAATCATGGGCTCTTATGCATAAATAATAACTGACTTGATGAACACCATGAGATAACGATGCGCAGTTTGCATGAAGGTTGTAAAATCTAAGAATGCATGACCGAGAAAATAATATAATATTAGAATAGTCTGTAAACTAAAAAACTGAAATCTGAGTACCAATTCAACTTATAAACCATATGCTACGGTCAAGAAAATCAAAACTAACTTTCAAACTGAGACTGGACTAAGACTGTGGGGGCTATCATCTAACCAACATACCCCAATATGACCTAATTAGGGTCTAATCTATGACCCTATTTGGAAGGGTTTCAGTACCGTGCCACGGGTACTAATGCTAGTTGTGTGGATCTATTTAACTGAAGTCCCAAAGGACTAAAGAGTCACCATCTACTTGCAGGTGCTCTATTGAGATATATGTCAACCCTCAACTGGTAGGTTAAAATCTTAACCTACGATGGCTACATAGTTCTGGAAAGTAGGGACCACTACTAAATGTGATCCCCTTAACTAGAAGGTGAACCTCCATCCCTAGGTTTGATCGGTGCTAAATCCTACTCCCAACTAGACTAACATGGATTATTGAACTGATCTAAGTTTAACTAATTATGATAACTGGTTGAACTGATAATACTCAAACATATATCCGAAACAATCTTTAAAATACTGAGACTAAGTAAAAAACTAAGTGTTCGGGTATTCATAACCCCCAGGACTCAATAACATTCACCATAGAAATATACTAAAGCTTCAAAGAGTAATAAGTAGTCATTGTTCAAAATCCAACCATTTAGGCATTTCATCAAACACTTGAAATTCATGAACTTAGACATAGGGATGATTGAAACATATGGGAATAACATAATAACAACACTAAAATAATACGATGGGGATTTAACATGGAATTTCATGCTTCAAACGTGTAAGGGCTACTTTCCAACTAATATTACTTGCAAAATATCATGTATAATTGAAATTCATAAAAGCTTCAGGGAAATAACTCATTGTAAACATGTAAATTCATAATTTAAAACATAAAAATAGGTTCTTTGACCCAATGGATGAAAAGGGCCCATTGATGAACATCTAGCATACCTTAATTGAAGAATTCGTGAAGGTTCTTGGAGATATCTTAAAGTCAGAGCTTTAATTTTAAAGAGGCTAGGGTTTTTCTTATAGAGGATTGCTTTCTCATAAGAGGATTTGTGAATAAATGGGCAAATAATGCACCTAGGGACCCTAAATCTAGTTTTATCGACGAGTTTGGGTAGGGTAAATTAATCTAAATTCCCTTCATGACAAGTATTTGAGAAACTGGAAGTGGCCACACAATGCAGCGCGACCCCTGGCTAAGTCAAGCAGCCAATGCAGAGTGACCTCTGGCTTTGTTAAGACACAATTCAATGCGACCCAAAGACTGGGTCAACTACCCATTGCGGCTTGGATCCATCACGACACCTTACTATTTTGGTCATCCAAACGCATTATAAACCACATCTAAAAATTCTAAAACTCACCGGAGATGTACCTTTGACATCCTCGCTCATCAACCAACCTTAAAAATAGGTATTCTATGGTCGGGAAGGCCAAAACTTAAATTATCAAAGTTTTAGGGGCTTTGGAAATAACAAAGTCTTTATAATTAGTGAAATTTTCTAAGTTTTGGAACCCTTTAACAAGCAATAGTAGGCTCAAATAATCTTGTATCATATCGGTTCTTACAATACCTCCTATTTGGGAACATTCATCCTCGAATGAGACTATATAAGCTGAGAATATTGAGGTACTAAGATTAAAGGTTGAATATGCATAGCTGGAAACATGATTACATGACTTAGTATCAAACATTGTTACTGACATGACCTGATTCGTGAATGCATGCAATGGCATGATGATAATCATATGGCTGGAACTGAGACTGGAAGAGAGATAATCTAAAAAAAATTGTTACCTTAAGCTGAGTCTGAGTTCATGGAGATAATATGGCAGTAAAATAACTTTGACCAAGGGAACTTCTTTGTTCCTCAGTCTACGAATCTGATGATATAGGATCTCGACTAGAATTTCTTCGTAAAAAAGTCTATCCCAAACATCTATACTTTTTAAAGAAACAATAACAACTTGGTCACCAATACACTTCTTTAACAAAGACACATGGAATACTGGATGCACTGATGACAAATCTGCGGGTAACTCAAGCTCATACGCTACATTTCTATAATGACTCAAGATCCTGTAAGGGCCAACACATTAGGGACCGAGCTTCCCCTTCTTACCCAACCACTTCACTCCCTTCATGGGAGAGATTCTAAAGAAGACTAAGTGACCAACCTCAAACTCCAGATCTCTTCTCGTCACATCTACATAGGATTTCTGATGGCTTTGGGCTGTGTTAAGCCTCTTCCTAATTGACTTAACTTTCTCTAACACATCAAACACAGAATCAGACCCTATCAATGCATTTTCACCCACCTCAAACCAACCAATAGGTGATCTACATATCCTCCCATAGAGAGTCTCAAACGGACCTATCTGAATACTAGAATGTAACTGTTATTGTTGGCAAACTCGTTCAAAGGCAAGTGATCATCCCACCTACGCTTAAAGTCAATAACACATGCTCTGAACATATCCTCTAAGGCATTAATGGTCCTCTCTACCTGACCATATATCTAGGGGTAAAAGTTTATACTGAGACGAACTTGGGTACCAAGACCTTTCTGAAAAGCATTCCAAAAGTAACAGGTAAATTAAGTACCTCTAGCTTAAATAATGGACAATGGGACTCCATGTAACCAGACCAACTCTCTAAGATAGACCTTGGCATAATCCTCAGCTAAATAAGAAGTATAGACTGACAACTAATGGGCTGATTTGGTCATTCTGTCTATAATAACCCAAGTCAATTATATTGGCGACGTGAAGGAGGCAACCCTATCACAAAATCCATGTTCACCTCCTCCCACTTCTAAGTAGGAATGCTAGACTCATGCATAGTACCACTAGCCCTTTGGTGCTCAACCTTAACCTGTTAATAATTAGCACTTGGCTTCAAACTCTGTAATATCTCTCTTTATTCCACTCTACCAATAGATTTCTCATAAATCATGGTACTTCTTAGTGGCTCATAGGTAAATAGAGTAATGTGCACCATGTGCTTCTGCAAGAATTTGCTATCTCAAATCATCGACACACGACACATAGTCAAACATAGAAATGCAACACACCATCTCTCCTTTGGGAGAAAACCTCTACTTTCTAATCTTTGACTGACTTTTCAATTTAACTAGAATGGAATCCCTATATTGCTTTTCTTTTACTTCTGCAACCAAAGAAGATTCTAAGCTATTCCAAACCAATACACTACCCTTAGCTGAGTCAAACAAACGAACGCCTAACCTAGCCACCTGATGAACCTCCTGAACTAACTTCTTCTTATCATTCTCAACATGGGCCACATTACCCATAGATAATCTACTAAGGTGTCTTCCATTACATAAGCATTGCCTGGATGATACAAAACACTCATATCATAGTCCTTTAACAATTCCAACCACCTTCTCTGATAGAAATTTAACACTCTCTACAAAAATACACACTGCAAGTTTTTATGGTCCGTGAACATATCAACATGCACCCCATATAAATAATACCACTAAATTTTCAAGGCAAACACAATAGCTTCTAACTAAAGATCAAGATCATGCATAGGATAATTCTTTTCACGGGGCTTAAGTTGTCTAGAGGCATAAGTTATGACCTTACCTCTCTGCATCAAAACACAACCCAAACCAACTCTGGAAGCATCACAGTAAATAACAAACCCATCTAAACCATCTGGCAAGGTCAAAACTAGGGCTGAGGTGAGTCGAGCCTTCAACTCCTGAAAACTCTTCTCACAGGAATCGGACCACTAAAACTTGACTTTCATCTAAGTCAATTTGGACATGGGTGACACAATAGACAAAAAACCTTCAACAAACCCTCTTTAATAGCCAGCCAAACCCAAGAAACTCTTGATATCTCACAGATAGATGGGTCTAGGTTACTTTCTCAATCCTTTGGTATTTAGAGGGTCAACTCTAATA
>NW_025894129.1:0-3009 GCF_002878395.1 Capsicum annuum | reverse complement strand
TTTTTTTAATGTGGCCATCCTCCACCAAGACTCTACCATCCTCCCCTTTAATGCACTTCACCTGGTCGAGGTCACGACACTTCCTCTCCCTAGCCTTAGCAAGCCTAAACAACCTCTTATCCCCTCCTTTCACCTCCAACCCGTAAAGCTCTCAAACGCAGCCGTCTTAGCCGTCGTAACTGCAACCTTTGCCTCCTTCCTAGCAATCTTGTATTCCTCCCTATTAGCCCGCTTCTCCTCTTCATCTTTACTCTCAACCAACTTAGAATATGCCTCCTTCTTCGCCTCCACCCTCTTCTTAATTTTTTTATTCCACCACCAATCTCCCTGGCGGTAGCCAGCCCGGCCTCTGGAAATACCCAACACCTCACTAGCAGTCTCCTTATGTACCTAGCCACCCTACCCTACGTATTATCCACATCTTCCTTACACTCCCACACCCCAATTCCCGCCACCTTCTCCTCTATCTCCTGCACATTGGCCGGCGTTAAGCCGCCCCATTTAATTCTAGGTCTACCCTCCTCACTCCTTCTCTTCTTATATTTTTAATACCCAAGTCCATTACCAAAGTCTTATGTTGCGTCGAAAGATTCTCACTCGGAATGACTTTACAGTCCTTACACAACACCCTATCCCCTTTTTAAGCAATAAAAAGTCAATTTGGGTCTTGGTTATCGCACTTCGGAAGGTGATCAGGTGATCGTCCTTCTTCGGAAAGCTCGAATTCGCCACAACCAACTCAAAGGACCTCGCAAAATCCAACAGAGCAACTCCCTCTTCATTCCTCTCCCCCAAACCAAAACCACCATGCACATCGCCAAAACCCACCGGTAATGCCCCAATGTGCCCATTGAAGTCCCCTGCTACAACAATCTTCTCAGAACTAGGCACTCCTCTCACCACCTCATCCAAAGCCTCCCAAAACCGCATCTTCTCCTCCCCACCTAAGCCCATCTGCGGCTTTACTTTTTATAAGTAAGCTATTCATTATTTGAACATTTTTCACAGCATGGCTGTGAGCTGAAAGTTAAGTCTTTTTTAAATGTTTTAAGCTTTCTATATACTGTTGGCAATTTTGCGGTTTGTACTGGAGTATAAGTAAGGTTTTTAAATAGTATGATACCAGGTTTTTAAATAGTATGATACCATCTCTTGTTATAGGCTGGACTTGTTTATGCCTATAAAACCACTGTCGACAGTTCGGTGTAGAAATCATATTTATCAACTATTCTCCTTGATTACTTCAATTGAAATTTTGGCAGTTGTAGGTTCCTTTCTGCATTCCGACGTCTGATACTTGTCTGCTCATTTTCAAGTGACTTATTCAATTGTCATTGATTACAGCCTGCAGATTGGGAAGAAAGAGAATATATAGACGATCCAAACCAGGTCAAACCGGAGGTAGTTCATAGTGCGCATTTGGTCAGTTTTTTCAGTTTCTTAGGCTTTCGGTGGGTTTTTGAAATTTTCTTGTTCTACTACTTTTTACTCCAGGGATATGACTCTATTCCGCGAGAGATCCCTGACCCAAACGCTAAAAAGGTTAGTTCATTAGGCTTTAATGTACACTGCCGTAATATCAGCTGTGTTATGGATGAGGTTTTGAAGTTACTGCTTCTGAGATATGGTTATTCTGAAGACTCTTTTCTTTAGTTTATAAATCAAGTTTTTATTCCTTGGCAGTGAACTTTCTATTCTTGTCTGCCGTACTGATCTTTTTCGTTCATATGTAGTGTGCTCAATTAATCTGTCTGTTATATCACTATAACCATTCTCCTTTTTTTGGTAAAACTAACTTTATTCCACCATTATCATGTTGCTCGCTTTCGACGTTTTTGTCTACTGTCCTTTGTCTTGAGCCGGGGGTCTATCGGAAACAGCCTCTCTACTTCTTCGGAGGTAGTGGTATGGACTGCGTACATTTTACCCTCCTCAGACCCCACTATCTGGGAATATACTGGGTTTGTTGTTGTTGTAACTTTATTACACTAGCAGTGTACTCGCCGGTCATCACTCCCTTAGCAGGTTTCCTTACTTCCCCATCCGTACTTGTAGAAATGGTGGGAGAGAGTGTACAAATGCTTCATTTTTCATTTCATATGTTATGTTGATACACATTAGTGGCCTTCTTGCACCAATAAGTTTACATCTTGCAAGCTTTAAGCTAAACGATCAAAGTTGCTTTCCTTTTTTAGCCTGATCACTGGGATGAAGAAGAAGATGGCATCTGGAGACCACCAAAAGTTCCTAATCCAGCATATAAAGGTCCATGGAAACGAAAGGTATGTGGAAATCATTCTGATTGCTAATCACGAAGCTTGAATGCTTCAAGTCGTAACTGGATTATCTACTTAGCGACTGTATCTTATGTCGCAGAAAGTAAAAAACCCCAACTACAAAGGTAAATGGAAGACCCCTTGGATCGACAATCCAGGTAATGAATGTATGCATTTGAATACGCTTGCCAATGATATGAAGTTCTGTTACACTATTAGAAATTCATTCTGATCTCCTGCTCTCTCTATCTCTCTCTTCAGAATTTGAAGATGATCCTGATCTCTATGTACTGAGGCCTACCAAATATGTCAGAATCGAAATTTGGCAGGTAAGAATAGTAGTCTGAACTAGTATAATGTTGTCTTTCCACAATCTATGAAGTTAGAATGGGCGATGTCAGTGGCGAATTTAGAGCAAACCCTACAGGTTCACGGGAGCCAGTAGTTTTGCATATATATTAAGAAATCCGCTAAATATCTATAAATAAATATTTGACTGTGAACCCAATTTTGGCAACATAAACTTCTCTGGGTGACGTACTGTTGTGTTTTGTCATGGGCTTCAGGTGAAGGCAGGCTCTGTATTTGACAACATACTGATATGCGATGATCCAGATTACGCAAAGAAAGTGATTGAGGAAGTCTTTGTTCATAGGGAGGTCTGTCCGTGATCCTTTATCCTATGTTAGCTGGTTCTAGCTTATTCCTTCTTTTACACACAAATTTCTCAAAA